>NC_057814.1:338949619-339154264 GCF_018294505.1 Triticum aestivum
AAAAAGATAGAGAAAAAAAAGAGAGAAAAAAAAGAGAGAGAAAAAAGAAAAAGAAGTCAGAAAAAAAAGAGAAAGAAAAAAGTGTGAGGAAAAAAAAAAGAGAAGAAAAAAAACAAAATTCGGATCTATCTAGACTCAATCTCGTAGTTGAATTCGGATTGGAATCTGTTTTGTGCACTGTTTAGTAAAACAGGCATACCTTCCTCATACGAAGTCCGTTTTGACTCCGCGAGTACTCAAATGAAAGCTAGCGACGAGCCGCATCTAAATAGTTGCAGAGACTAGTTCAATATTTGACACCTCAAAATCGTCTTCTAAATAGGTCTTTTTGCCCTCCGAAATTCGCGGACACAGCTTATTCCAGTTTTTCAAGCCAGTTTCAGAATTCTTTCACTCCTCATATCAACTCGGAATTGAGTGATTCTTTTTGCATTGGAAAGCTTGAGTTAGTAGCATTCTTTGAAAAAATTTATCAGAAAATTGGCACAAACTTTTCAAGAGGAAAGTTGGAGAGAGTTGTTGTATATCCTGCTTGGCAGTTGTTTTTCATCATTATCTTTACTGCCGTTGTGATCTTCACTTATATCTTGCTCTCCAGAGCTACTTAGTATCCTTCATTGATGCTAGTTGTGCTACGCCGTGACCTCATTAGTGTTCTAGGCTCGCGTCTCTAGTCCGGTCTAGCCTAGGACCAGCACAGTACCGTCGTTGAGCGTTTATTCAACATTGCATCTCTGAATTGATTATTGCTAATATTTTGCTACCATATATAGCCAACCCAGCTCCACATATTTCTACACCGTGTATACGTACGTTCCCCTGAAAATCGCTTTACTCAATCTTTGGAGTTATTTGACACCGCTGGTTGCCTGTCACCACCTGCTGCTTGGTAAGAACTTGTAAGATATTGATATTTGCTTTACTGTGAGCGCTTTACCACCACATCCTAGTAGTTCATAGGAACATTATTCTTGAATCTTGTTTCTTGTTTCTACTAATCATGACAGGATCTAGAGTCAATTCATGGGGTTTGTCGATCGTGGGAGATGTGCCATCACCTATGCAAATACCACAACCGTCACGAGAGGTGCACAAACATCCAAATGCACATGATCAGGTTAATGTTTCTATACCACCATTTTATGGCCGTTTTAGACCTGCTTTATATATTGAATGGGAGTTTGACCTAAATAATATATTTGCTTCCAATAATTTTGATGTACGTAAAAAAGTTAAGGTTGCGGTTGGTTCTTTCACTGGTTATGCTGTAGTTTGGTCGAGTGAATATTGTCGGTTACACCCTAATGATATACCTACTACTTGGGATGATTTGAAACTTGCCATGCGACATACATTCGTTCCCGCTTATTATACTCGTGACATGATTACAAAGTTGCAACATTTAAAACAAGGTAGTGACACCGTAACGAAATATTATGATACTTTACAAACTACCTTGCTGCATTCCTCTTTAGAAGAAAGTGAAGAAGATTTTATGGATAGATTTTGGGGAGGATTAAATCATGACATTCAGGAGATACTAATACATGAAGAGTGTTATCCTATGGACCATTTGTTTCATCTTGCTTGCAAAGCGGAACAGGAAATAAAACGACGTGCTGCGCACAAGGAGAACAAGCGCGAGATTCTCATTCCAAGAGTTGATACGGTTGTCCCTTCAACTACTAAGCATACTATGACAACCACATCCGTTGTTGTGAGGACTACATCACCTCCACCATGTGACACATCATCACCGAGAGTGCCTACCTCATCTGAGTTGATCATAAGAGGTAATGACAAAGGTACTAATCTTCCACTTCCACATGAGTATGATGAATGTCTTGTCAATTTAAGTGCACCATGCGGTGAGCTACCCACTACTTTGATCACACCAGCTACCTTAGAGGACTATCTTGATGATTTGACTTTGCCATGTGATCAAACAATTTTGAGTGAGCCCATTGAATTAACTATCGATGCAAAAGAATCAAGTGAATCAGGGAATAAATCAGATTTGGATCAAATATGTTTGAAAATAATTGTGCCAATGTTTAATCATTTTGATATGACCTCTAATCTTGGTGATGGTTCATCAATGTTGGGATGGTTTAATGATGAATATTGTCAATCTTTTCATATGAATAAGAGCTTCACTTATATGTGCAAACTGAGTTGCAATACTTTCATGCCTTCTACTTCTTGTGATAATATTTTGGCTTTATATTTTATTAACTATGAAAGTTACTCATGTATACATGTGTCATATGTGCAAAATCCACGGGAAGTAAAAATGGATGACATATACATATACAACATGTACACCTTGTCTCTTTTGTTAGCCACATTTCAGATTAAGCAACGCCGAGGACAGCTTTGTTTTCAAGAAGGGGAGGATGATGAGGACATGACTACCTTGGATACGACCAAAAATATTGCATACATGCATATTTGTCAGGTGATTTCTAGTGCAAACTATTCAATAATCTATTTATGTTATCCAGAACAAAAATACTTCACACACTTTTGTGTTTTGTCTAATTGCAGGTGTATGGGACATTTGTACAATCCACATATGAAGATAAGGCAAAAGGAGAAGTTTAGGTTCTGTTCAAAAAGTCCTCTCACGTCACTTTTGGGCCAAGAGAAGATAGAGTCCAAGTCTCTCACGTTCTGGATTCAGATTCGGACTGCACAAACATACCTGACTCAAAACGCCAACAACTTTTTCATACGGACTCCGAATTGGGTGATTCTTTTTTTGTTGGAAACTAGATTTCGTGCTCTTTCCAACCCAATTGGATTCACCTTTAAATTCGTCCGGAGCATTGAGTTATGGTCGAAACAATCTGACGTTGCACCAGAATCCGAGTCAAACTACAAGTCCAAAGTTGTTGCATCACCTCCACTTGGGCCCATGAGCCTTGTACGACCTAGGGTTGGTTTTAGGCTGCCTTGGGACGTCCTCCCACCTCCTTGGCCGCCACCCCTTGCTCCTATATAAGTAGATCCATCTAGTAGCTTTTTCCTTGGGATTTGTTTAGTTAAAAGTTAGCCATTGCAACTTCGTGTACTTCGTTTGTGTCCAACGACCAGACCAAGACCGCTTACGGATCCCCACCACTATCAATACTTCATATATATTCGCAATATTCAGATTGCATTATCATATTCTTGCGCGTTCTTCGATTTCTTGCAGGAATAGACCTTCGTGGTCAGGCTGATCGTGCTTCCGGCATCGTCAGTAACCTCAGGAGATTGGTTTAGCGATTGATAAGGCGCAACGTCGTGCACGTTTGTAGTCGGATCGTCAAAGTCGTCTCCACCAAATCGATAGTTATCATCTCATCGAAAGATCGGGACACCCTCGCCTCTATCAGTCATGATCTCGTACCTGAGGTGGTGGTGCCGGCCTACCGTTGCGAATATATACCTGAGGTCGACCTGCTGGTGGTGGTGCTGGTGGCTGGACGTAGTTCTGATTTTGATCAACCTCATCCTCATAATCGCCCGCATAATCGTCATCCTCCTCAGCCGCCGCAGGAGCAGGAGCCAAAGAAGCATCAACAGTAGGGACAGCAGCACCCGAATTGTGACCAATCTCAATTGGAACGCGCTGTGCCCGTCCCACTTGATTTGGAAGGCGGCGTTGGAGATGTGGTTGTTGTTGTTGTAGAGGTGCGACATGTGCAGCCGGTGGTGGTTGGGGAAGACGCTTGAGTAATTCAGTAAACTTGTTATCCAGCTTTGTCTCAAACGACTTCTCCACGGCATCTATCTTCTCCATAGCCTCTTCAAATCTGTTTAGCACATCTCCCACCTGGCCACTCATCATTTGCTGAAATTTATCATGCAACTCCTTGTTCATCATGTTCTCCCAATCAGTCTCATCGGCTTGTGAACCTGCCATGGTTAGCAGCAATAGAAACACAAAAGAATATGATCCTGCAGACTACTAGAAGTGGTGGTGATGGTGGTGTGTCACAAAACCTTCAAGCGAATCTCAAATTCTTACCAGTTCTTACCCAGCAGCAGGTGGTGATCGGCAACCGTTGTAGTCAAAAACTCTCAAAGCTTGGATATAGCGATTACCAGGGAGAGTCAAACGCACGATGTAGACTTATGTGGAGCTGGGAAGGCTTATAATATGGTAGCAAAATGGTAAGCAATAATCAATTCAGAGATGCAAAGTTGAATAAACGCTCAACGACGGTACTGTGCTGGTCCTAGGCTAGACCGTGCTAGAGACGCGAGCCTAGAACACTAACAAAATCACGGCGCTGCACGTAAACAAGGGAAAAGCACACTCTGGAATTTTTTTTTCGCTCTTTTTTTTTTGCGCTCTTTTTTTTTTGCGCTCCTCTTTTTTTTTCCGAGACCTACTCAGGCAAGGAAACACGAAACGGAAAATATATGGATCTCTAAAACCAACCGAATATGAAAAGAACTCGGATTGGTGGTGGATATATGGCGGTAGTATATGGCAGCGGTGGTGGTATATGGTAGCGGTCGTGGTATATGGATACGGATTCAAAGCGGTGGCGGATAAGCAATGGTGGTAGATGGCAAGGCGATGATGATGGTGCGGCGGCGGCGTGACAACTTATGACCAGAACTCGAAACTCTAAAAGACTAGACTCTAAGACCAGCAACTTGACACGACGATGCAACCGCAAATTCAACAAAGCAAAAACCCTAAAAAGATTATGCAAAGGCTCAGATTGGTTCGGATATGATGAACTAACCCTATTTTTTTTTTGTGGCTTTTTCGTGGACTGTAGGTATGAAGAACAGACTCGATCTAAACTACGAAAAACTGTAAAATCTCACCGAGCAACCTGGAAATCTGATACCACTTGATAGAGGCAAAGGTGTCCCGTCTTTCGATGAGATGATGAATATCGCTTTGATGGAAGTCGACTTTGACGATCCGACTACGAACGTGCGAGGACGTCGCGCCTTAGCAATCGCTAAACCAACTCCGAGAGGTTATCGACCACGCCGGAGCACGATCAACCTGACCACGAGGGTCTGTTTCCTGCGAGCAAACGAAGAACAGGCAAGAAACTGAGATTGCAATCTGGATATTGCGAATATAAGATGAAAGCTTTATTGATCAAGGTGGGGTTCTGTGACGCCTTTGTCTGGTCGCTGAACACAAACGAAGTACGCGAAGTTGCAGCTATGGCGAACTTTTAATCTAAACAAAACCCCCAAAGTCTAAACGACGCCCTAAGGGCTGTATATATGGAGGAAGAGGGGGGGGAACTTCGTGGCCCTTGAGGAAGGGGTCCGAAACCAACCCTATCTCTTGTTTCCCCACACATACGGACTCTAAAAACAGCCTATACTTATGTATTTCGAAATTACATGGGCCTGGCCCAATAATAAGGTGACGCAGCACCTAGAATAGCCTCTGGACGAAAGTTATGAAGTAGCATCTTGTATATTTCGTCCAAGGCTTCATGCACGCATTATGGTGGCTTCAACGTCCTGAAATCATCACTTGTAACTCCGTTCTTGTTCCCCATGTGCATGCCATCATCTCCATGCTTGTTCTTGCTCCAATGTTCATCCTTCTCAAAGCTAGGCCCTTCATTTGTAAGCAAAACAAATGTATCCAATTTAGGCAGCATCATATTCTCATGAACATTAGAATCATTAGCAAGAAACGAAAGTACCTGGTAATTTAATTGGCGTGCGCGAGCTCTAGTAATTGGTCCAGTATGTATAGCAGCAGGGACTGTGGGTGTAATAATTGTATTGATGTCCTCATCACATCATATGGAGAAAATGGACAACATCCAAAACAATGCATATCCAAAGCTAGCTGGTCATGGCATGGCATATGAGATAAATGACGCAAAGAGAGCATATCAATATCATCACAAGAGAAACAAATGCCAATAACCATGGGCTTGTCATCTATGCCATAAGTGCAAATTGGGTTTATTTTAATGGCATATGCATAGTCACTACGAAGAGATTGCAAATATGACATATGATTGATCTCATGCATAGCATATGACAAGTCAAGCGGATTGTCAAACATGATGTGACCTAAAGAATTGTCATAAGAAATCCTATGTAACATGGCATCACAACTAATAGACTCCACATGGCAATCATCATACTCATCATAAATGGGTAAATCATCCCATGGGGAAATCTCACTAGCATGAAGCAAGGTAATAGGTGGATCAACATCATGCAAGCAATCAATGTCAAGAATGTCCACTAGTGGGACTAGAGCATCACCGTCACCTATGTTACCTTTGTCATTCCAATCAAATGGTGTAGGTGAGGTGGGAAAGACCAAATGGTGGTCATCTTCATCTTGATGGAACC
This sequence comes from Triticum aestivum, assembly GCF_018294505.1. Classification (NCBI taxonomy): domain Eukaryota; kingdom Viridiplantae; phylum Streptophyta; class Magnoliopsida; order Poales; family Poaceae; genus Triticum; species Triticum aestivum. The sequence continues at coordinate 338,955,968 of NC_057814.1, forward strand.
ATGTGGGGGGTGCATCATATTCCACCATGGCCATCGTCATGTCCATAGGAAGGACGAAGTCGTCGTGAATCGGCGCGTCATCATAAATGAGATCTGGCACCAAATGGGAAGACACAATAGAGGTAGAGGTTAAGTCGTTAGAAATCGAAGTGGCCTCACTCTCTCTATGTGGTGGTTCACTCACTCCCTCAAAGTAGGTGCACTCAATCGCACGTATGGTGGAGCCACTCATCTCACTCAAGTGGTGGGGGTTGTGGCTCTCCTCACATGGGAATTGGGGCAACACATCGGATATGGGGCTAGTGGTGAAGTCACTCTCACTCTCAATATGGTGGCACAAGTCACTCAAGTCATCATACGTCGCCGTGGTCGAAGTGAAATACTCAACCATCTCATCGCCGTCGCCGTGGATGAAGGCCGAAGATGGCACATCATCACTCTCGCCTCCTAAGATGGAAGCATCATCCTTGCTCGTCACCATGTCGCTTGCCTCAAAAGCTTGGTCCTTGAAGGTCTCCGTAGTCGTACTCGTCGCCGCACCATCTTGAAAAAGAGTCGTGGAGGACTCGGCATCATCAATGCCACAAAGAGGGATGGCGGTGAAGTCGAACTTGGGAGCATCGTCTTGGAGCTCGTCGGGCTTGGACATCTTGGTGGTACTAGCCGCATGCTCGTCGTCTTTGAGTTTGGACGAGTGTGCTTGGGGTGGAGAAGCCTTGGCCTTCATGAGTTCTTGTTCCGCCTTGAGAGCACCAATGTAGTTGTCGTCGAGGGACTTGTAGTTCTCGAGGAAGATGGTCTTGGAGATGGCATTGTTCAATCCCATCATGAAGTGGAACTTCATTGACATGGGGTCGTCCACGCCGGCTCGTCACAAGGCAATCTTCATCTCCTTGAAGTAAGCGTCGATGGACTTGGATCCTTGGTTGGTGTTCTCCAATTGGCGTAGAAGTTGTTCCGTGTAGGTTGGAGGCACAAACTCTCGCCGCAAAGCTTTCTTCGTCTTGGGCAAACTCATGTCGTAGGTTGCCGAAGGTGTGTGAAGCCACCATGTCGAGCCGTAGTCGTGGAAGTTTCTTGTGGCGCACTTCACTTGATCTTCGGGAGGAACTTGATGTAGCTTGAGGTAGTTGTCCATTAGGTGCTCCCACTCGAGATACTCCTCGAGTTCTTGAGTCCCATAGAAAGGAATCTCATGGTCGGTGTCGAGGTCGTAGTAGCTCGTGGAAGTCGCGGACTTGAGCTTGGGGAGCTTCTCTTGAGTGTCGTCTTGACGTGCTTGTTGGCGAAGATGCCGTATATCCGTAGGCGAAGATGCCTTCAAGTCACTTGGCGAAGATGCCAAGGGAGATGGTGAAGTTGTTGAGCGGTTGTTGGTGTAGAGATCTTGACCTTCACGTTCTTGGTGGTGATGGTGTCGATGCCGATTTGACCTTGCCGGAGATGGAAGCTCGGAGGCATGTGCTCTTGAGCGTCTTCTCGAAGATGAGGAAGATCGCTTGTATGACTTGATGAGGGATTTGATCTCCTCCATTTGAGCTTGCATCTTGGCGTCGTTGGAATTGTTCGTGGCATCGAACTCGTCGTTGTTGTAGACCGAAGGTGAAATGCCTTGCCTATCCATCACAAGACTCGAGCAAATGTGAGTGGGAGAAAGAGAAGAACGATACCAAATGTACCTTGACCGATGTTGAAGATGGATCAATGATCACTCAATATGTAACAAGGAAATAGCACAGTTGGTACCAATTCTTGTCGGTTTCTCACACCTACACAAGTAAGGCTTATAGTGGAGCTCGGTGAAGATAGTGGCACAAAAAATTTGATGCAAAATGTTAGCAAGAGTCAATAATGTTGAAAGAGATTCACAAATTCGCAAGTGAAACAAGTAGACCAATAGCAAGGAATGGCACACGGAAACACACACACGGATAGATAAATGGGGTCGTGCAACCAAGGAATGAGCACAAAATGTGGAGTCCACGGAAAACGCTCGTGTTGCACAACTCAAGAGAGACGCTAGCACGATTGCGCAATAGGCGGATACGACACTTGTGCACAACCTATGATATGCAAAATGGATAAAATTTCTATCCCAAGTATGCTATGTATGTATGGTTCCCGGTGTTTCTCTCAAGATGATCCAAGATGATCGGATATGACAATCTTATATGCAATGTGGTATGATGCTATGGCACTTGCTTACAAGCTCTTTGCTCTTTCTCTTTTGCTTAAAAGCTTATTCTCTTTTTTGTATGTATGGCCACTTTGCGAAATGCACAAACCAAGATAGCAATTGTGTATATGCGGGAACAAACGTGAGGCACACGAGATGATATGATACCAATATGATATGGTATGTATGCAATGTATAGTGTAGATCACTAATGTGCACAAGTAACGTTGCCGGCAATACTCCAATGGCTAGTCTCGATAGGCAAGTGACGCAAAATGGGCTAGGGGTTATCAATGCAATTGCAAGGGGAATATACAATGGTGTCGTCGACGTTACCGTCCTTGGCGATGATGAGTGGCGGTGTTCTTGATGTAGATACCAAGATGATGGAGACTCGTCCCTAAGTAGCCGAAACACCTTAGGAAACGGAAAAACCACAACTCAAAATCTCAAGGACAAAAGTCAAACGATGGTAGTGTAATCGGTGGTGGTTTTGTGGAAGCTCAATGGGATTGCGAAAATGCAATGATTGGTTTTGGGACGCAATGCAGAAGTGGAGGGTAAGGTGGTGAACTATGCACGGTGTCGGAATTGGAAGCACGGTCCCTAAGTAGCCGAAACACCTTAGGAGACGCAACTCACAACACAAACAAAATTGGGTTAAGTTAGGGTGGCGGAAGTGTATGGTGGGTAAGCCTATACGGAAGTTATGGTGGCGGTTGATGAAGAAGCAATCGTCCCTAAGTAGCCTAAACACCATAGGAGACTCGAATCACAACTCAAACAACCACAAATGCTAAGGGGAACAAAATTGGTGAGGTTGCGGAAGTTGTGGTGGTTATGCGGATGGTGGTGCTATGCGGAAGTGGTGGTGGTATGCGGAAGTGTATGTGGGCACCGGGACAAAATTTGACGAAAGTTAGGCGGTAAACGGAGTGGAGGATGGAGTTGATGCTGTCAGGGGCCGGATGTCCGGGCTGATGGCCGGATGTCCGGGACGGGCCGGATGTCCGGGCTCGAGATCCGTGGATGAACACCGCGTGGAGAGGTCAAATCTGAGGCAAAATTCGGAAGATTTTGTGGATGGAAATTGGGGAAAAGATGGGGAAAAGCTAGATCTACCTGCAACACACGAAATCCGCGGATCAAATCCAACAAAACTTCATCACACCAACAAATCACAAAAAAAATTGGGGCTATTTTTGTCGGGCAATTTTCGGGTTAGGACGAAAAACAACAAAATCAAGCTAGAAAACAAAGAGAGGGGGCTCCGAAATCGTGATCAACGTGGCTCATGATACCAAGATGATGTAGGGTGGAACCCTAGATGGCCGATCTTTCACGAAAGGAGCGGATCCCTACGACGAACGTGATGAACACGAGGGGAAACACGAGGGAAACACGAGAGGAACACGAGAGAAATCACTCAACCAACAAGAATAGATCACACATGCGCTAGATCGATGAACACAAAGGTAAGATACAAGATCCAAGTCCAACAAAGGACGATACAAAGGGTAACCGGTTCTTCTCCGTGAGGAGGTCTTGATGGGGGTCTTCTCCGTGAGGAGGTCTTGAATCCAAGGTGGATCGTCTCCGTAGAGGGGCAGCGGTCTCTCTCGTGGAGTAGATCCGATATGGATGAGCAAAGCTCTATCTCTAAATGAGCTAATCCTTTGCTAACCCTAACTAGGAGGAGGGGGAGGAGTATATATAGTCTAAGCCACGAAGGGGCAAGTGAGGAGGGGATACATGGGCCGCTGGCCCGTCTCTGCATGCAGGCAGGCGCCGGATGTCCGGGCTGGGGGCCGGATGTCCGGGGCTTCGCGAGTCGCCGGATGTCCGGGCTGAAGTGGCCAAACTTCGGGTGCGTTCTGTCGTCGATGCCGGATTTCCGGGGGAAGGGCCGGATGTCCGGGCTTTGGCGAGGCGCCGGATGTCCGGGGCTGGCACCGGATGTCTGGCCGCTGATGGTACTTGGCGGCTGGGCGGCTGCTGTGGGTGAGGTTCCAGGGGCCGGATGTCCGGGGTCCTGGCCGGATGTCCGGGTCCTGGGAGCTGTCTCCGTCTTCTTCTTCCATCGTCGCTTCCATGCTCTTCTTGCGGATGGTGTAGTTGTTCCTTAGCGCTTGCACTCCTCCTCCTCGTCCGTAGTGTTCTGACAATACCTATGCATGGACACGAGTGGAGTGTCAAGTAGTATACCATCCTCGAAGGTGTCAAGTGAGCACGTGTAAAGGAGATGATTCACCTTTGTGTATGTGAAGTAGATGTCGCACATGTCACTCGCTGAATGGACTCTTGACATGGTGATGTCCATAGGATGCTCCGTATCAAGATCACTGTTATTATGGTTTATGTGACATGGGTGCTAGTGTGAGTGCTATTCCTTACACTTTATATAAAGAAATTATAAAAGACATAGCACCTGTAGAGTTAGAAGACATAGATGTTACTATTAAACTTGCTAATAGAGACACCATATCACCTTGTGGGATTATTAGAGATGTTGAAGTCTTATGTGGGAAAATAAAATATCCTACTAATTTTCTTGTTCTTGGTGCCCCACAAGATGACGTCTGTCCCATTATCTTTGGTAGACCTTTCTTGAACACAGTTAATGCTAAGATAGACTGCAAGAAACAAACTGTTGGTGTTAGCTTTGGTGATGAATCTCATGAGTTAAAATTTTCCAAGTTTAGTACAAATCATCATGAAAAAGAATTGCCTAGTAAGGATGAATTAATTGGTCTTGCTTCTATTGTTGTGCCACCTACTGATCCTTTAGAGCAATACTTGCTAGACCATGAGAATGATTTACATATGCATGAAAGAAATGAAATAGATAAGATTTTCTTTGAACAGCGTCCTCTGCTTAAACACAATTTGCCTATTGAAACTCTAGGAGGTCCACCTCCACCTAAAGGTGATCCTGTGTTTGAATTAAAACAATTGCCAGACACTTTGAAATATGCTTGTCTTAATGAAAAGAAGATATATCCTGTTATTATTAGTGCTAACCTTTCAGAGCATGAAGAAGAAAGATTATTGAAAGTTCTAAGGAAGCACCGAGCTGCTATTGGATATACTCTTGATGATTTAAAAGGTAGTAGTTCCACTCTATGTCAGCACAAAATTAATATGGAACCTGATGCTAAACCAGTTGTTGATCACCAATGTCGGTTAAATCCAAAGATGAAAGAGGTGGTAAGAATGGAGATATTAAAACTTCTGGAAGCAGGTATAATCTATCCTATTGCTGATAGTAGATGTGATAGACGCAAAGGTGTCCCGTCTTTCGATGAGATGATGAATATCGCTTTGATGGAAGTCGACTTTGACGATCCGACTACGAACGTGCGAGGACGTCGCGCCTTAGCAACCGCTAAACCAACTCCGAGAGGTTATCGACCACGCCGGAGCACGATCAACCTAACCACGAGGGTCTGTTTCCTGCGAGCAAACGAAGAACAGGCAAGAAACTGAGATTGCAATCTGGATATTGCGAATATAAGATGAAAGCTTTATTGATCAAGGTGGGGTTCTGTGACGCCTTTGTCTGGTCGTTGAACACAAACGAAGTACGCGAAGTTGCAGCTATGGCGAACTTTTAATCTAAACAAAACCCAAAGTCTAAACGATGCCCTAAGGGCTGTATATATGGAGGAAGAGGGGGGGGAATTTCGTGGCCCTTGAGGAAGGGGTCCGAAACCAACCCTATCTCTTGTTTCCCCACACATACGGACTCTAAAAACAGCCTATACTTATGTATTTCGAAATTACATGGGCCTGGCCCAATAATAAGGTGACGCAGCACCTAGAATAGCCTCTGGACGAAAGTTATGAAGTAGCATCTTGTATATTTCGTCCAAGGCTTCATGCACGCATTATGGTGGCTTCAACGTCCTGAAATCATCACTTGTAACTCCGTTCTTGTTCCCCATGCGCATGCCATCAACTCCATGCTTGTTCTTGCTCCAATGTTCATCCTTCTCAAAGCTAGGCCCTTCATTTGTAAGCAAAACAAATGTATCCAATTTAGGCAGCATCATATTCTCATGAACATTAGAATCATTAGCAAGAAACGAAAGTACCTGGTAATTTAATTGGCGTGCGCGAGCTCTAGTAATTGGTCCAGTATGTATAGCAGCAGGGCCTGTGGGTGTAATAATTGTATTGATGTCCTCATCATCCTCCCCTTCTTGAAATGAAGTCGTCCTCGACGGAAGCTCATCTTCCTCACCCAAATAAGGCTTCAAATCTGCAATATTAAAAGTGGGACTAACCCCAAAATCTGCAGGCAGCTCAAGTTTATATGCATTATCATTTATTTTCTCTAACACCTTAAAAGGACCATCAGCACGTGGCATTAGCTTTGATTTGCGCAAATCAGGAAATCTATCCTTACGCAAATGTAACCAAACAAGATCTCCAGGTGCAAACACAACATGTTTTCTACCCTTATCTCCAGCAAGTTTATATTTAGCATTCATACGCTCAATGTTTTCCTTAGTTAACTCATGCATTTTTAAGATCAATTCAGCACGTTGTTTAGCATCAAAATTAACCTTCTCCGAAGATGGAAGAGGCAACAAATCAATAGGTGCACGAGGTAGGAAACCATACACAATTTCAAAGGGGCACATCTTAGTAGTAGAATGCAATGAACGATTATAAGCAAACTCAATATGAGGCAAGCATTCTTCCCACATTTTCTTATTATTCTTCAAAACAGCCCTAAGCATAGTAGACAATGTTCTATTGACTACTTCAGTTTGTCCATCAGTTTGGGGGTGACAAGTAGTACTAAAAAGCAGTTTAGTCCCCAACTTAGCCCATAAACATCTCCAAAAGTGGCTAAGAAATTTAGTATCACGATCGGAAACAATAGTATTTGGCACACCATGCAAGCGAATAATTTCACGAAAGAACAAATCAGCAACATTAACAGCATCATCGCTTTTATGACATGGTATAAAGTGTGCCATTTTCGAGAATCTATCCACGACAACAAATATGCTATCCCTCCCCTTCTTTGTTCGAGGTAAACCTAAAACAAAGTCCATAGATATATCCTCCCAAGGAACACTAGGTACAGGCAAAGGCATATATAAACCATGAGGATTGAGTCGTGACTTAGCTTTTTGACATGTAGTGCAGCGAGCAACAAAACGCTCAACATCCCGTCTCATCTTTGGCCAAAAGAAATGTGTAGCAAGTACGTCCTCTGTCCTCTTCACGCCAAAGTGTCCCATTAATCCTCCGCCATGCGCCTCCTGCAACAACAAAAGACGAAGAGAGCTAGCTGGAATACATAGCTTGTTAGCACGGAACACAAATCCATCATTAACGACAAACTTGTTCCAGGTTCTTCCTTGTTTACAATTCTGCAATACATCTTTAAAATCAGCATCATGCACATATTGATCTTTGATGGTCTCCAAACCAAATATTTTGAAGTCAAGTTGTGAAAGCATAGTATAGCGACGAGACAATGCATCAGCAATAACATTTTCTTTACCCTTCTTGTGTTTAATGACATAAGGGAAAGTTTCAATGAATTCAACCCATTTAGCATGTCTACGATTCAGTTTAGCTTGACTTTTAATATGTTTCAAAGATTCATGATCAGAATGTATAACAAATTCTTTGGGCCATAAATAATGTTGCCATGTTTCTAAAGTCCGGACAAGAGCATATAGTTCTTTATCATAAGTAGAATAATTCAGACTAGGCCCACTCAATTTTTCAGAAAAGTATGCAACAGGTTTGCCATCTTGTAATAACACACCTCCTAATCCAATGCCACTAGCATCACATTCAAGCTCAAAAGTCTTATTAAAATCAGGAAGTTGGAGTAAAGGAGCATGTGTCAACTTATCTTTCAATACCGTGAAGGCTTCTTCCTGTGCGGTACCCCAAACAAAAGGCACATCCTTCTTTGTAAGCTCGTTGAGAGGTGCAGCAATGGTGCTAAAATCTCTCACAAAACGCCTATAGAAACCAGCGAGTCCAAGAAAACTCCGCACTTGTGTGACCGTTTTGGGCTGCGGCCAACTCTCAATAGCTTCAATCTTGGCTTTATCAACTTCAATTCCCTGTGGAGTAACAACATAGCCAAGAAAAGATACTCGGTCGGTGCAAAAGGTGCACTTCCCAAGGTTACCAAACAAACGTGCATCACGTAGAGCAATAAAAACAGCACGTAAATGTTCCAAATGTTCTTCCAAAGATTTGCTATAAATCAGTATATCATCAAAATAGACCACCACAAATCGTCCAATGAAAGCACGTAAAACTTCGTTTATTAGTCTCATGAAAGTACTAGGTGCATTAGTTAACCCAAAAGGCATGACTAACCACTCATATAAACCAAACTTAGTTTTAAATGCAGTTTTCCATTCATCTCCCAATTTCATACGAATTTGATGGTATCCACTACGCAAATCAACTTTGGAGAATATTGTAGAGCCACTCAATTCATCAAGCATATCATCGAGCCTAGGAATAGGATGACGATAACGAATAGTAATATTATTAATGCCTCTACAATCAACACACATACGCGACGTACCATCCTTTTTAGGCACGAGTATAATAGGAACAGCACAAGGACTAAGAGATTCGCGTATATAACCTTTGTCGAGCAGCTCCTGTACTTGACGCATAATCTCCTTCGTCTCCTCTGGATTGGTACGGTATGGTGCACGGTTGGGTAGCGATGCACCAGGAATTAAGTCAATTTGATGCTCAATCCCTCGAATAGGTGGTAATCCCGGTGGCACGTCTTGTGGGAAGACGTCAGCGAACTCCTGCAAAATGTGAGTGACAGCAGGGGGCAAAGAGGAAGGCACGTCCTCGAATGAAAATAATGCCTCTTTGCACACAAAAGCATAGCAAACAGATTTGCTGAAATCTAGTTCATCAATATCAGATTTTGTGGCAAGTAAACATGCACTTTTCAATTTAATTTCAGAAACAACACTAGATGGTTTATTATTAGGTTTCATTTGTTGCTCAAATTCCTTTGCCACAATCTGATTTTCACTCTTATTTTTCTCCTGTTTTGCTTTATTAGCTCTATTAATGTCATCTTTCAAAATGGAATCAGGAGTCATAGGAAGCAAAGTAATATTTTTATCCTTATGAACAAGAGTATACTGATTGTTTCTACCATGGTGTACAGAATTTTTATCAAATTGCCATGGTCTACTTAGTAATAAGGAACATGCTTGCATGGGTACCACATCACAATCAACATAATCAGCATATGTAGAGATACTAAAATGCACACGAACAGTACGTGTTACCTTAACCTTGCCGCTGTTGTTGAACCATTGGATGTAGTAAGGATGTGGATGTGGTCTTGTGGTGAGAGATAGCTTCTCCACCATCTCCATGCTAGCCAAGTTGTTACAGCTCCCTCCATCTATGATGACGCGAACAGAACGTTCCTTCACAACTCCCTTTGTATGGAACAAATTATGCCTCTGATTTTGCTCTGCTTGTGTGACCTGCACACTCAAAACACGTTGAGCAACTAAACATTCATACCTGTCAGCGTCTTCAGGAGCCATGTATTGCGTCTCATTTTCAGAATCATCTCCACCATGTTCTTCACGTGTAATAAGAGCCAAAGTCTCCTCATCATAGTCACTAGCGGACTCATACCCACCATCCTCAGTAGCAATCGTGACACGCTGAGATTTGCATTCTCTCGCAAAATGTCCTCTTCCCTTACAACGACGACAAATAATATCACTTGTGTGCCCTGTCGATGCCATGGAAGAAGAAGAGCTCTGCACAGGCCCGGCAGGTGTGCTCTTGGCAGAGAGTGGTGGTTGTGCCTGCTTTCTTGTATCACGGCTGGAGGTGGCACCTGATGGAGGTGATGGTGAAGTGGAAGTAGAAGATGCACGCGGTGTCCATGATGAAGGTCGACCTGCAGAAAAGTTAGTTCGCGCCAATGGCTGTCGATCCTGCACTTCACGTTCAGCTTTACAAGCAAGATGGAATAAACGAGTGATATTATTATAATCCTTATACTCTAGAATGGTCTGAATCTCTTTATTTAATCCACCCATAAAACGTGCAAGCATAGCTTCATTCTCCTCAACAATACCACATCTAATCATGCCAGTTTGTAATTCCTGATAATATTCTTCTACAGAATTTTTCCCTTGTCTTAAACGCTGCAATTTTTGAAGTAATTCACGTTGATAATATGGTGGAACCCAACGAGTACGCATAGCAGTTTTCAAAGCAGCCCAAGTAGCTGGAACAGGATATAATCTACAATGTTCAGACCACCATACACATGCAAAGCTAGTGAAAGCACAAACAGCAGAAGCAACCCGTCTCTCCTCGGGATATTGTAAACATGTAAAACGTTGATCAGTTTCTAACTCCCAAGTAAGATATACATCAGGAATGTATCTACCCTCAAACGATGGAATATTCAATTTCAGTTTAGGAACATGGTCATGATCTCGTACCTGAGGTGGTGGTGCAGGCCTACCGTTGCGAATATATACCTGAGGTTGACCTGCTGGTGGTGGTGCTGGTGGCTGCACGTAGTTCTGATTTTGATCAACCTCATCCTCATAATCGCCCGCATAATCGTCATCCTCCTCAGCCGCCGCAGGAGCAGGAGCCAAAGAAGCATCAACAGTAGGGACAGCAGCACCCGAATTTTGACCAATCTCAATTGGAACGCGCTGTGCCCGTCCCACTTGATTTGGAAGGCGGCGTTGGAGATGTGGTTGTTGTTGTTGTAGAGGTGCGACATGTGCAGCCGGTGGTGGTTGGGGAAGACGCTTGAGTAATTCAGTAAACTTGTCATCCAGCTTTGTCTCAAACGACTTCTCCACGGCATCTATCTTCTCCATAGCCTCTTCAAATCTGTTTAGCACATCTCCCACCTGGCCACTCATCATTTGCTGAAATTTATCATGCAACCCCTTGTTCGTAATGTTCTCCCAATCAGTCTCATCGGCTTGTGATCCTGCCATGGTTAGCAGCAATAGAAACACAAAAGAATATGATCCTACAGACTACTAGGAAGTGGTGGGGATGGTGGTGTGTCACAAATCCTTCAAGCGAATCTCAAATTCTTACCAGTTCTTACCCAGCAGCAGGTGGTGATCGGCAACCGTTGTAGTCAAAACTCTCAAAGCTTGGATAGAGCGATTACCAGGGAGAGTCAAACGCACGATGTAGACTTATGTGGAGCTGGGAAGGCTTATAATATGGTAGCAAAATGGTAAGCAATAATCAATTCAGAGATGCAAAGTTGAATAAACGCTCAACGACGGTACTGTGCTGGTCCTAGGCTAGACCGTGCTAGAGACGCGAGCCTAGAACACTAACAAAATCACGGCGCTGCACGTAAACAAGGGAGGAGCACACTCTGAAACTTTTTTTTCACTTTTTTTTGCACTTTTTTTTTGCTCCGCAACAATTTTTTTCGAAAAAGTCTACAAATGGTCTAAAAACTGCCTAGCCAGAATTTTCCAGACTTTTTTTTTGAAACTGGAACTATTTTTCTACTGCGGGTAACACAAAAGTTTGGGAGTCCTTCTCTGTCACGACTCGGAGTATGGCGTGATCTGGAAATCCAAAACAGAGTAACAAAATACTGGACTTGGACTAGGACTGGTGGCGGAGATGAATCTGGTGGTACTCGGACTGGTGGCGGAGATGAATCTGGTGGAACTCGGACTGGTGGCGGATATATGTTGCAGGTGTACTCGGATTGGCGTGATGGCGGCGGATATGTGGTGGCATATATGGACTCGGATTGGCGGTGAATATGTGGTTGTGGTATATGGCAGCGGCGATGAAGTTGGTGCGGTGGTGGTATATGGCAGCAGCGATGATGATGATGCGGTGGTGATATATGGCAGTGGCGACGTGACAACCTGTGAACAGAACTCGAAACTCTAAAGGACTAGACGCTAAGACCAGCAACTTGACACGACGATGCAACCGCAAATTCAACAAAGCAAACACAAAAAAGATTATGCAAAGGCTCAGATTGGTTCGGATAGGATGAACTAACCCTAAATTTTTTTTGGCTTTTTCGTGGACTATAGGTATGAAGAACAAACTCGATCTAAACTACGGAAAACTGTAAAATCTCACCGAGCAACCTGGAAATATGATACCACTTGATAGAGGCAAAGGTGTCCCGTCTTTCGATGAGATGATGGATATCGTTTTGGTGGAAGTCGACTTTGACGATCCGACTACGAACGTGCGATGACGTCGCACCTTAGCAATCGCTAAACCAACTCCGAGAGGTTATTGACCACGCCGGAGCATGATCAACCTGACCACGAGGGTCTGTTTCCTGCGAGCAAACGAAGAACAAGCAAGAAACTAAGATTGCAATCTGGATATTGCGAATATAAGATGAAAGCTTTATTGATCAAGGTGGGGTTCTGTGACGCCTTTGTCTGGTCGTTGACACAAACGAAGTACGCGAAGTTGCAGCTATGGCGAACTTTTAATCTAAACAAAACCCGAAGTCTAAACGACGCCCTAAGGGCTGTATATATGGAGGAAGAGGGGGGAATTTCGTGCCCCTTGGAGAAGGGGTCCGAAACCAACCCTATCTCTTGTTTCCCCACACATACGGACTCTAAAAACAGCCTATACTCAAGTATTTCGAAATTACATGGGCCTGGCCCAATAATAAGGTTACGCAGCACCTAGAATAGCCTCTGGACGAAAGTTATGAAGTAGCATCTTGTGTATTTCGTCCAAGGCTTCATGCACGCATTATGGTGGCTTCAACGTCCTGAAATCATCACTTGTAACTCCGTTCTTGTTCCCCATGCGCATGGCATCATCTCCATGCTTGTTCTTGCTCCAATGTTCATCCTTCTCAAAGCTAGGCCCTTCATTTGTAAGCAAAACAAATGTATCCAATTTAGGCAGCATCATATTCTCATGAACATTAGAATCATTTCCAAGAAACGAAAGTACCTGGTAATTTAATTGGCGTGCGCGAGCTCTAGTAATTGGTCCAGTATGTATAGCAGCAGGGGCTGTGGGTGTAACAATGGTATTGATGTCCTCATCACAAAACAAATGTATCCAATTTAGGCAGCATCATATTCTCATGAACATTAGAATCATTACCAAGAAACGAAAGTACCTGGTAATTTAATTGGCGTGCGCGAGCTCTAGTAATTGGTCCAGTATGTATAGCAGCAGGGGTTGTGGGTGTAACAATGGTATTGATGTCCTCATCAGTATGCAATGGAAGTTGTAGACCACTAATGTGCACAAGTAACGTTGCCGGCAATACTCCAATGGCTAGTCTCGATAGGCAAGTGACGCAAAATGGGCTAGGGGTTATCAATGCAATTGCAAGGGAATATACAATGGAGGGATACCACGATACCAAGATGATATGGAGGTTACCGTCCGAGGCGATGATGAGTGGCGGTGTTCTTGATGTAGATACCAAGATGATGGAGACTCGTCCCTAAGTAGCCGAAACACCTTAGGAAACGGAAAAAACACAACTCAAAATCTCAAGGACAAAAGTCAAACGGTGGTAGTGTAAGCGGTGGTGGTTTTGCGGAAGCTCAAAGGGATTGCGGAAATGCAATGATGGGTTTTGAGGCGCAATGCGGAAGTCGAGGGTAAGGTGGATGGACTATACACGGTGTCGGAGTTAGAAACACGGTCCCTAAGTAGCCGAAACACCTTAGGAGACACAACTCACAACACAAACAAAATTGGGTTAAGTTGGGTTGGTGGAAGTGTATGGTGGGTAAGCCTATGCGGAAGTTATGGTGGCGGTTGATGAAGAAGCAATCATCCCTAAGTAGCCGAAACACCTTAGGAGACTCAAATCACAACTGAAACAACCTCAAATGCTAAGGGGAACAAAATTGGTTACGTTGCGGAAGTCGGTGGTGGTAATGCGGAAGTTGTGGTGGAAGCCTTAGGCAAAGATGCCAAAGTTGTCAAACTTTGATGGAGTCAAATGGGGATGGGACCTATCTAGATGGATAGAGGATGTCAATAGCTACTCAACGAGCTAAAGAACGTGAAAATCGGACTCCGGATGTGGAAGTTATGCACAAAACGGTGAAACGGGAAAGCTGAAATGTACAGGGGTCGGACATCCGGGGCTTTGGCCGGATTTCCGGGACCTGATGTCCAGAATCTTGCGCGAAAATGCGCTCCAGGAGCCGGATGTCCGGGGCACGGGCCGGATGTCCAGGGCTACGGCCGGATGTCCGGGCTCCAAATCCGAGGATGAACTCGAGGAACTCGATTTTGGGGGCGGAAATTGATGATTACGGGGGCAAAATTGCGGAGATTTCGTGGGGAAAGTGGGGAAAAGTGGGGGAAAGCTAGATCCACAAGTAACAAAGCAAATCCATGGATCAAAATCAACAAAACATCATCACACCAACAAATCATAAAAAAATTTGGGGGCTATTTTTTGGTGGGGATTTTCGAATTTGGGACAAAATCAACAAAACTAGGCTAGAACACAACGGGGAGGCTCCAAATTCGTGATAAACCTAAGCTCTGATCCAAGATGATGTAGGGCGGAACCCTAGATGGCCGATCTTTCACGAAAGGAGCGGATCCCTACGAAGAACGCGATGAACACGAGGGGAAACACGAGGGAAACACGAGAGAAATCACTCAACCAACAAGAATAGATCACACATGCGCTAGATCGATGAACACAAAGGTGAGATACAAGATCCAAAGTCAACAACGGACGATACAAACGGTAACCGGTTCTTCTCCGTGAGGAGGTCTTGAATCCACGAGGGGATCTTCCCGTGAGGGGTCTTGAATCCAAGGTGGATCTTCTCCGTAGAGGGGCCGCAGTCTCTCTCGTGGAGTAGATCCGATATGGATGAGCAAAGCTCTATCTCTAAATGAGCTAATCCTTTGCTAACCCTAGAAAGAGGAAGGGGATGGAGTATATATAGTCTAGGGGGGCGAAGAGGTACATGGGCTTCGGCCCTTTACTGTGCGCAGCTAGACGGAGCCGGATGTCCGGGCGTCGGGCCGGATGTCCAGGGCTTCAGGAGGGGCCGGATGTCCGGGCTGGGGGCCGGATGTCTGGGCTGGCGGTGCAAACTTCTGTAGTCTCTGGATAGGCGGGGTCGGATGTCCGGGCTGGGGGGCCGGATGTCCGGCGGCTCGGAAAGAGCCGGATGTCCGGGCCTCTGGCCGGATGTCCGGGCCTCTGGCCGGATGTCCGGGCTGACGTGGTTCAGCTTCGGGTGCCTTCTGTGATGGGCGCCGGATTTCCGAGCTGGTGCCGGATGTCCGGGCTTGCGGGAAGGGCCGGATGTCCGGGGCCTGGCCGGATGTCCGGGCCCTGTAGCCTTTCTCCGGTTCCTCTCGTCGTGCTCCTTCATCCTTGTACTTGGGGACTTGTCCATCATTCCGAGCATCTCCGAGAGGGTCTCCTTGGTACCTAGGCATGTGTAGTGTCCTTGCATTAGGTAGCAACCATGTCTCACATGAATGGAAAGGAGAAGCATTTAGGAGCGGGTTCACCTTAGGTCCAATGGCGTAGGCTCGAGTGTACATGGGGATGATCGTAGGATGCTCCGCATCATAGGTGGTACTGTCTACCCGATCGTAAGGTGCAAACACTTCTGAAAGACTATGTCTCGGTCATCCGTTTCTCAAACATCATGTAGTGCGAGAATCCCAACGGAGGAGATCGAGTCTTGTGAGGAAAAGTGCGCAAACCTCTGCAGAGTGTACAATCTAATCATGGTTAGCTGTGTCCCCGGTTATGGACATCTTGAGTATCTAGTACTTGGATTATCATGTGAATCTCATCATGTTACTTTAATTAATTTTGTTGGGATTAATGTTGAAACTTAATTGGGATTGAGATGGTGTCACCCATTCTCAATGTTTAACAACCACCATGATAGTTAAATAAAATATATTCCTTTACAATAGGGAAAAATTGGCTTTTCACAAAATTGTAACCATAGAGCTTTCCACCAGCCATATATGCATGTAGTATAGCATTATCCTGTTCATTACTCTCTGTGTGTTACCTTGCCAGCATGTTCCATCTGCTGACCCGTTTTCGGGCTGCAACGTTTCATGTTGCAGACTTTTCAGACGAAGAGTAAGGTGCCTTAGGTCGTGGTTCTATACTCAGTGATGCCATTGGAGTTGATGGACTCGCTTATCTTCCAAGTCTTCCGCTGTTATTGTTTTTAGATGGCCTTAAGCCATATTTATTGTATTAAGTTCTCTTTTGAGACATTCGATGTAATAAGTGTGTGATTGCTACTCTGTTATAAATCCTTCGAGTACTGTGCGTGTCAGCATTACTGATCCAGGAATGACACTGATGCACAGAGACTTGACCGTCTGAGGTCTGGTCGCTACAAGATGGTATCAGAGCACATGCTGACTGTAGGACACGACCACTAAGCTTAAACCCTAGATCACTATTCTCTTCTCATTTCTGACTCCTCTCCATTTTCCACTCTTTTAGGATGGCGGATGCCAGGAACAAGTTCATACAACCAGATGAAGATACACCCTTTGGACGCCACTTGAAGGAAGTCACTAGATACCTGAACATCGGAATACCAAGCTTCACCGGAACCTACAATGCCACACTACCAGAAGAGGAGCGTTGGATGATTCAAGTTCAAGTTCCAGGAAGGTTGTTCATGCCCGTCACCGAGCCCATAGAGTTTTCCTTTGATGCACCAACCTGGAGTCTAGGAAAGAGCATGGCAGCCCACATCACCGTGGGACGCATTGGAGAAGTTTACCACAAGGAGCTTAAGGATACCATTTACCAGATTTGTGGGCGCCGAGATGAGCAATGGGAGATGATGAGCACCAAGAAGGATAGATCAATTGCAGCTTTCATCCAGGAGCAAAACCAGCACATTCGTCGCCAGGAGAACCAAATGTGCACAGGCATGATAGATCTGAAGAAGGCATTGACCAAGATCACGGAGTTGGAGGAAGAACTCAAGTCTACGCGCGATGGATATGAGGAGGAGATCGCCACGTTGTTGGAGAAGAATGACGACCTGATAAAGAAGATCGGAGTATTCGTGGGAGACCCAGCACCAGGAGGAGAAGACGATGATTGCGCTTGCCCGGATAACTACATGATCATCAACGACACCGACTCGGACCCCAGTGAAGATGACTTTGTTGCTGAAGTTGGAGCAGATATCATGGAGTCTTCGACCGATCAAAATTTCTAGTAGACCACCATAATCAGTAGTAGTATTCCCCCATGTATATAGTATAGTCCGAGCACTTTGTCACGATAGTTAGATCGATTGTATGCCTTGTTTGAATTGATTTGAGTGATATTGATTGTGTTTGTCTCATGTGCATATGGGTAGTGTTTTCTCTCTAGACCTCATTCTATTCTAAATTCTCATCTTTTCTAAACCCATCAGATGCCTCCGAGACGCGACACCGGATTTGTTTTCCCACCGGAGATCACTCAGTTGATTCAGCAGCAGAATGTCTTGATGCAAGCACTAGTACAGAATCAAGGCAACAACAACAACCCACCACCACCACCACCTATTGACCATTTGACCCGTTTCTTGAGGCTAAATCCGCTGGTGTATTCCAGTAGCACCGAGCCGATTGTTGCAGATGATTGGCTCCGCAAAGTTGGAAGGGAGTTGACCACTGCAGGATGCACAGATGCGGAAAGAGTGCGTTTTGCCGCACATCAGCTTGATGGACCCGCAACATCATGGTGGGAGAATTACACAGCCACGCACCCTATTGACACTGTCACATGGGACCAGTTTCAGCAAGCTTTCCGTACTGCCCATGTTTCAGCAGGAGCTATGGCCATGAAGAAGCGTGAGTTTCGCAACTTACGCCAAGGAGGACGCACCGTAGGCCAGTATGTGGAGGACTTTAGTAAGTTAGCACATTATGCCCCAGATTACGTTGCTACAGATGTAGCCAAGCAGGAGAAGTTTCTGGAAGGGCTGAATGATGAGCTGAGCATGCAGTTGATGGTAGCAACCTTCAACAACTACCAGGAGTTGGTAGATAGAGCTCTCATGATTGAAGGGAAGCAGCAGCAGATTGAAAGCCGCAAGAGGAAGTATGGACAAGGGAAGTACAATTCTGGAGCTCATCAGAAGCCACGTTTTACCCCGAATTCGGGAGGACCTTTTCAACATACCCATGGAGCAGGAGGTTCGCACAACCATAGTGGACACAAGAATGGTAATGGGAATGGAGGAAGCAACGGACAGAACCGTACCAACCCATCGACCCCAGCTAAGAGAGATCTGAGCCAAGTCACTTGCTACAAGTGCCAGAAGGCTGGACATTATGCTAATGAGTGTCCTGAAGCTAAGAATGGAAATGGCAATGGAAGCTCTGGGAAGAAGCCCAACCCTTTCAACAAAGGACATGTGAACCACATTAGCGTGGAGGAGGTTGAAGCCCAGCCAGATGCAATAATAGGTAAGTTTTTGGTTAAGTCATTTACTGCACTCGTTCTTTTTGATACTGGTGCATCGCATTCATACATATCAAGGGGATTTGTGGATAAGTATAAATTGTGATGAGGACATCAATACCATTGTTACACCCACAATCCCTGCTACTATACATACTGGACCGATTACTAGAGCTCGCGCACGCCAATTAAATTACCAGGTACTTTTGTTTCTTGGTAATGATTCTAATGTTCATGAGAATATGATGCTGCCTAAATTGGATACATTTGTTTTGCTTACAAATGAAGGGCCTAGCTTGGAGAAGGATGAACATTGGAGCAAGAACAAGCATGGAGTTGATGGCATGCGCAAGGGAGACAAGAACAGAGTTTCAAGTGATGATTTCAGGACTTTGAAGCCACCATAATGAGTGCATGAAGCCTTGGACGAAATATACAAGATGCCACTTCATAATTTTCGTCCAGAGGCTATTCTAGGTGCTGCGTCACCTTATTTTGGGCCAGGCCCATGTAATTTCGAAATACTTCAATATAGGCTGTTTTTAGAGTCCGTATGTGTGGGGAAACAAGAGTTAGGGTGGGTTTCGGACCCCTCCTCCAAGGACCACGAAATTCCCCCCCCCCTCTTCCTCCATATATACAGCCCCTAGGGCATCGTTTAGACTTTGGGTTTTGTTTAGATTAAAAGTTCGCCATAGTCGCAACTTCGCATACTTCGTTTGTGTTCAACGACCAGACAAAGGCGTCACAGAACCCCGCCTTGATCAATAAAGCTTTCCTCTTATATTCGCAATATCCAGATTGCAATCTTAGTTTCTTGCTTGTTCTTCGTTTGCCTGCAGGAAACAGACCTTCGTGGTCAGGTTGATCGTGCTCCGGCGTGGTCAATAACCTCTCGGAGTTGGTTTAGTGATTGCTAAGGCGCGACGTCCTCGCACGTTCGTAGTCGGATCGCCAAAGTCGACTTCCTCCAAAACGATAGCCACCATCTCATCGAAAGACGGGACACATGTGCCTCTATCAAGTGGTATCAGATATCCAGGTTGCTCGGTGAGATTTAACAGTTTTTCGCAGTTTAGATCGAGTCTGTTCTTCATATCTATAGTCCACGAAAAAGCCAAAAAAATATTAGGATTAGTTCATCTTATCCGAACCAATCTGAGCCTTTGCATAATCTTTTCTGTATTTGCTTTGTTGAATTTGCGGTTGCATCGTCGTGTCAAGTTGTTGGTCCTAGCGTCTAGTACTTTAGAGTTTCGAGTTCTGTTCACAAATTGTCACGCCGCCGCCGCACCATCGTCATCACCGTTGCCATATACCACCATCATCATCACCACTGCCATATACCACCATCGTCATCACCGCTGCCATATACCACCATCATCATCGCCGCTACCATATACCACATATCCACCGCCATCACGCTAATCCGAGTCCACCTCCATCACAGATTCGCCACCAGTCCGTGTTCCATTGCCCTGCAAATATCCGCCACCAGTCCGAGTTTCCACCAGATTCATCTCCGCCACCAGTCCTAGTCCGAGTCCAGTAATTATTGCTTTGTTCTTGATTTCCAAATCACGCGATACTCCGAGTCATGACAAAATAGGACTCCCCAACTTCCGAGCCATCCGCAGAAGAAAAATAGTTCCAGTTTCAAAAAAAAAATGTCTGGAAAATTCTGCTAGGCAGTTTTTAGGACATTTGTAGACTTTTTGGAAAAAAATTTGTTGCGGAGCAAAAAAAAGGAAAAAAAAGTGCAAAAAAGTGAAAAAAGAAAAAAAATTAGAGCGTGCTCCTCCCTTGTTTACGTGCAGCGCCGTGATTTTGTTAGTGTTCTAGGCTCGCGTCTCTAGTACGGTCTAGCCTAGGACCAGCTCAGTACCGTTGTTGAGCGTTTATTCAACTTTGCATCTCTGAATTGATTATTGCTGACCCTTTTTGCTACCATATTATAAGCCTTCCCAGCTCCACATACATCTACCTCGTTGATGAGGACATCAATACCATTTTTACACCCACATCCCCTATTGTTACATCTAATGGACCAAATACTAGAGCTCGCGCACGCCAATTAAATTACCAGGTACTTTCGTTTCTTGGTAATGATTCTAATGTTCATGAGAATATGATGCTGCCTAAATTGGATACTTTTGTTTTCCTTACAAATGAAGGGCCTAGCTTGGAGAAGGATGAACATTGGAGCAAGAACAAGCATGGAGTTGATGGCATGCGCAAGGGGAACAAGAACGGAGTTACAAGTGATGATTTCAGGACTTTGAAGCCACCATAAGGAGTGAATGAAGCCTTGGACGAAATATACAAGATGCCACTTCATAAATTTCGTCCAGAGGCTATTCTAGGTGCTGCGTCACCTTATTATTGGGCCAGGCCCATGTAATTTCGAAATACTTGAGTATAGGCTGTTTTTAGAGTCCGTATGTGTGGGGAAACAAGAGATAGGGTTGGTTTCGGACCCCTTCCCCAAGGGCCACGAAATTCCCCTTCTCTTCCTCCATATATACAGCCCTTAGGGCACAGTTTAGACTTTGGATTTGTTTAGATTAAAAGTTCGCCATAGCTGCAACTTCGCGTACTTCGTTTGTGTTCAACGACCAGACAAAGGCGTCACAGAACCCCACCTTGATCAATAAAGCTTTCCTCTTATATTCGCAATATCCAGATTGCAATCTTAGTTTCTTGCTTGTTCTTCGTTTGCCTGCAGGAAACAGACCTTCGTGGTCAGGTTCATCGTGCTCCGGCGTGGTCAATAACCTCTCGGAGTTGGTTTAGTGATTGCTAAGGCGCGACGTCCTCGCACGTTCGTAGTCGGATCGTCAAAGTCGGCTTCCTCCAAAACGATAGCCACCATCTCATCGAAAGACGGGACACCTTTGCCTCTATCAAGTGGTATCAGATTTCCAGGTTGCTCGGTGAGATTTTACAGTTTTTCGTAGTTTAGATCGAGTCTGTTCTTCATACCTATAGTCCACGAAAAAGCCAAAAAAAATTTAGGGTTAGTTCATCCTATCCGAACCAATCTGAGCCTTTGCATAATCTTTTATGTGTTTGCTTTGTTGAATTTGCGGTTGCATCGTCGTGTCAAGTTGCTGGTCTTAGCGTCTAGTCCTTTAGAGTTTCGAGTTCTGTTCACAGGTTGTCACGTCGCCGCTGCCATATATCACCACCGCATCATCATCATCGCTGCTGCCATATACCACCACCGTCATCGCCGCTGCCATATACCACCACCAAATATTCGCCGCCAATCCGAGTCCATATACGCCACCACATATCTGCCGCCATCACGCCAATCCGAGTACACCTGCAACATATATCCGCCACCAGTCCGAGTTCCACCAGATTCATCTCCACCACCAGTCTGAGTTCCACCTGATTCATCTCCGCCACCAGTCCTAGTCCAAGTCCAGTATTTTGTTACTCTGTTTTGGATTTCCAGATCACGCCATACTCCGAGTCGTGACAGAGAAGGACTCCCAAACTTCTGTGTTACCCGCAGTAGAAAAATAGTTCCAGTTTAAAAAAAAAACTAAGTCCGGAAAATTCTGGCTAGGCAGTTTTTAGACCATTTGTAGACTTTTTCGAAAAAAATTGTTGCGGAGCAAAAAAAAGAGCAAAAAAGTGAAAAAAAAGAGAAAAAAATTCAGAGTGTGCTCCTCCCTTGTTTACGTGCAGCGCCGCGATTTTGTTAGTGTTCTAGGCTCGCGTCTCTAGCACGGTCTAGCCTAGGACCAGCACAGTACCGTCGTTGAGCGTTTATTCAACTTTGCATATCTGAATTGATTATTGCTGACCCTTTTTGCTACTATATTATAAGCCTTCCCAGCTCCACATACATCTACGTCGTGCGTTTGACTCTCCCTGGTAATCGCTCTATCCAAGCTTTGAGAGTTTTGACTACAACGGTTGCCGATCACCACCTGCTGCTGGGTAAGAACTGGTAAGAATTTGAGATTCGCTTGACGGATTTGTGACACACCACCATCACCACCACTTCCTAGTAGTCTGCAGGATCATATTCTTTTGTGTTTCTATTGCTACTAACCATGGCAGGATCACAAGCCGATGAGACTGATTGGGAGAACATGACGAACAAGGAGTTGCATGATAAATTTCAGCAAATGATGAGTGGCCAGGTGGGAGATGTGCTAAACAGATTTGAAGAGGCTATGGAGAGGATAGATGCCATGGAGAAGTCGTTCGAGACAAAGCTGGATAACAAGTTTAATGAATTGCTCAAGCGTCTTCCCCAACCAAGACCGGCTGCACCTGTCGCACCTCTACAACAACAACAACCACATCTCCAACGTCGCCTTCCAAATCAAGTGGGACGAGCACAGCGCGTTCCAATTGAGACTGGTCAAAATTCGGGTGCCGCTACACCTACTGTTGATGCTTCTTTGGCTCCTGCTATTGCGGCGGCTGAGGAGGATGACGATTATGCGGGCGATTATGAGGATGAGGTTGATCAAAATCAGATCTACGTGCAGCCACCAGCACCATCACCAGCACCTCAGGTATATATTCGCAACGGTAGGCCTGCACCATCACCTCAGGTACGAGATCATGACCATGTTCCTAAACTGAAATTGAATATTCCACCGTTTGAGGGTAGATACATTCCTGATCTATATCTTACTTGGGAGTTAAAACTGAACAACGTTTTACATGTTTACAATATCCCGAGGAGAGAGGGGTTGCTGCTGCTGTTTCTGCTTTCACTAGTTTTGCATGTGTATGGTGGTCTGAACATTGTAGATTATATCCTATTCCAGCTACTTGGGCTGCTTTGAAAACTGCTATGCGTACTCGTTGGGTTCCACCATATTATCAACGTGAATTGCTTCAAAAACTGCAGCGTTTACGACAAGGGAAAAATTCTGTAGAAGAATATTATCAGGAATTACAAACTGGCATGATTAGATGTGGTATTGTTGAGGATAATGAAGCTATGCTTGCACGTTTTATGGGTGGATTAAATAGAGAGATTCAGACCATTCTAGACTATAAGGATTATAACAATATCACTCGTTTATTCCATCTTGCTTGTAAAGCTGAACGTGAAGTGCTGGATCGACAAGCATTGGCGCGAACTAACTTTTCTGCAGGTCGACCTTCATCATGGACACCGCGTGCATCTTCTACTTCCACTACACCAGCACCTCCATCAGGTTCCACCTCCAGCCGTGATACAAGAAAGCAGGCACAACCACCACTATCTGCCAAGAGCGCACCTGCCGGGCCTGCACAGAGCTCTTCTTCTTCCATGGCGTCAACAGGGCACACAAGTGATATTATTTGTCGTCGTTGTAAGGGAAGAGGACATTTTGCGAGAGAATGCAAATCTCAGCGTGTGATGATTCCTACTGAGGATGGTGGGTATGAGTCCGCTAGTCACTATGATGAGGAGACTTTGGCTCTTATTACACATGAAGAACACGGTGGAGATGATTCTGATCATGAGATGCAATACATGGCTGCTGAAGATGCTGACAGGTATGAATGTTTAGTTGCTCAACGTGTTTTGAGTGTGCAGGTTACACAAGCTGAGCAAAATCAGAGGCATAATTTGTTCCATACAAAGGGAGTTGTGAAGGAACGTTCTATTCGCGTCATTATAGATGGAGGGAGTTGCAACAACTTGGCTAGCATGGAGATGGTGGAGAAGCTATCTCTCACCGCAAGACCACATCCACATCCTTACTACATCCAATGGTTCAACAACAGCGGCAAGGTTAAGGTAACACGTACTGTTCGGGTGCATTTTAGTATCTCTGCATATGCTGATTATGTTGATTGTGATGTGGTACCTATGCAAGCATGTTCCTTATTACTTGGTAGACCATGGCAATTTGATAAAAAAATTGTACACCATGGTAGAAACAATCAGTATACTCTTGTTCATAAGGATACAAATATTACTTTGCTTCCTATGACTCCGGATTCCATTTTGAAAGATGATATTCATAGAGCTAATAAAGCAAAACAGGAGAAAAATAAGAGTGAAAATCAGATTGTGGCAAAAGAATTTGAGCAACAAATGAAGCCTAATAATAAACCATCTAGTGTTGCTTCTGAAATTAAATTGAAAAGTGCATGTTTACTTGCCACAAAATCTGATATTGATGAGCTAGTTTTTAGCAAATCTGTTTGCTATGCTTTTGTGTGCAAAGAGGCATTATTTTCATTCGAGGACGTGCCTTCCTCTTTGCCCCCTCCAGTCACTAATATTTTGCAGGAGTTCGCTAACGTCTTCCCACAAGACGTGCCACCGGGATTACCACCTATTCGAGGGATTGAGCATCAAATTGACTTAATTCCCGGTGCATCGCTACCCAACCGTGCACCATACCGTACCAATCCAGAGGAGACGAAGGAGATTATGCGTCAAGTACAGGAGCTGCTCGACAAAGGTTATATTCGCGAATACCTTAGTCCTTGTGCTGTTCCTACTATTCTAGTGCCAAAAAGGATGGTACGTCGCGTATGTGTGTTGATTGTAGAGGCATTAATAATATTACTATTCGTTATCGTCATCCTATTCCTAGGCTAGATGATATGCTTGATGAATTGAGTGGCTCTACAATATTCTCCAAAGTTGATTTGCGTAGTGGATACCATCAAATTCGTATGAAATTGGGAGATGAATGGAAAACAACATTTAAAAATAAGTTTGGTTTATATGAGTGGTTAGTCATGCCTTTTGGGTTAACTAATGCACCTAGTACTTTCATGCGACTGATGAACGAAGTTTTACGTGCTTTTAGTGGACGATTTGTGGTAGTCTATTTTGATGATATACTGATTTATAGCAAATCTTTGGAAGAACATTTGGAACATTTACGTGTTGTTTTTATTGCTCTACGTGATGCACGTTTGTTTGGTAACCTTGGGAAGTGCACCTTTTGCACGGACCGAGTATCTTTTCTTGGCTATGTTGTTACTCCACAGGGAATTGAAGTTGATAAAGCTAAGATTGAAGCTATTGAGAGTTGGCCGCAGCCCAAAACGGTCACACAAGTGCGGAGTTTTCTTGGACTTGCTGGTTTCTATAGGCGTTTTGTGAGAGATTTTAGCACCATTGCTGCACCTCTCAACGAGCTTACAAAGAAGGATGTGCCTTTTGTTTGGGGTACCGCACAGGAAGAAGCCTTCACGGTATTGAAAGATAAGTTGACACATGCTCCTTTACTCCAACTTCCTGATTTTAATAAGACTTTAGAGCTTGAATGTGATGCTAGTGGAATTGGATTAGGAGGTGTGTTATTACAAGATGGCAAACCTGTTGCATACTTTTCTGAAAAATTGAGTGGGCCTAGTCTGAACTATTCTACTTATGATAAAGAATTATATGCTCTTGTTCGGACTTTAGAAACATGGCAATATTATTTATGGCCCAAAGAATTTGTTATACATTCTGATCATGAATCTTTGAAACACATTAAAAGTCAAGCAAAACTGAACTGTAGACATGCTAAATGGGTTGAATACATTGAGACTTTCCCTTATGTCATTAAACACAAGAAGGGTAAAGAAAATGTTATTGCTGATGCATTGTCTCGTCGTTATACTATGCTTTCACAACTTGACTTTAAAATATTTGGTTTGGAGACCATCAAAGATCAATATGTGCATGATGCTGAATTTAAAGATGTATTGCAGAATTGTAAAGAAGGTAGAACATGGAACAAGTTCGTCGTTAATGATGGATTTGTGTTTCATGCTAACAAGCTATGCATTCCAGCTAGCTCCGTTCGTCTTTTGTTGTTGCAGGAGGCGCATGGAGGAGGACTAATGGGACACTTTGGCGTGAAGAAGACGGAGGATATACTTGCTACACATTTCTTTTGGCCAAAGATGAGACGGGATGTTGAGCGTTTTGTTGCTCGCTGCACTACATGTCAAAAAGCGAAGTCACGACTCAATCCTCATGGTTTATATATGCCTTTGCCTGTACCTAGTGTTCCTTGGGAGGATATATCTATGGACTTTGTTTTAGGTTTACCTCGAACAAAGAAGGGGAGGGATAGCATATTTGTTGTCGTGGATAGATTCTCGAAAATGGCACACTTTATACCATGTCATAAAAGCGATGATGTTGTTAATGTTGCTGATTTGTTCTTTCGTGAAATTATTCGCTTGCATGGTGTGCCAAATACTATTGTTTCAGATCGTGATACTAAATTTCTTAGCCACTTTTGGAGATGTTTATGGGCTAAGTTGGGGACTAAACTGCTTTTTAGTATACTTGTCACCCCCAAACTGATGGACAAACTGAAGTAGTCAATAGAACATTGTCTACTATGCTTAGGGCTGTTTTGAAGAATAATAAGAAAATGTGGGAAGAATGCTTGCCTCATATTGAATTTGCTTATAATCGTTCATTGCATTCTACTACTAAGATGTGCCCTTTTGAAATTGTGTAAGGCTTCCTACCTCGTGCACCAATTGATTTGTTGCCTCTTCCATCTTCGGAGAAGGTTAATTTTGATGCTAAAGAACGTGCTGAATTGATTTTAAAAATGCATGAGTTAACTTAGGAAAACATTGAGCGTATGAATGCTAAATATAAACTTGCTGGAGATAAGGGTAGAAAACATGTTGTGTTTGCACCTGGAGATCTTGTTTGGTTACATTTGCGTAAGGATAGATTTCCTAATTTGCGCAAATCAAAGCTAATGCCACGTGCTGATGGTCCTTTTAAGGTGTTAGAGAAAATAAATGATAATGCATATAAACTTGAGCTGCCTGCAGATTTTAGGATTAGTCCCACTTTTAACATTGCAGATTTGAAGCCTTATTTGGGTGAGGAAGATGAGCTTCCGTCGAGGACGACTTCATTTCAAGAAGGGGAGGATGATGAGGACATCAATACCATTGTTACACCCACAGCCCCTACTGTTACATATAATGGACCAATTACTAGAGCTCGCGCACGCCAATTAAGTTACCAGGTACTTTCGTTTCTTGGTAATGATTCTAATGTTCATGAGAATATGATGCTGCCTAAATTGGATACTTTTGTTTTCCTTACAAATGAAGGGCCTAGCTTTGAGAAGGATGAACATTGGAGCAAGAACAAGCATGGAGTTGATGGCATGCGCAAGGGGAACAAGAACGGAGTTACAAGTGATGATTTCAGGACTTTGAAGCCACCATAAGGAGTGAATGAAGCCTTGGACGAAATATACAAGATGCCACTTCATAAATTTCGTCCAGAGGCTATTCTAGGTGCTGCGTCACCTTATTATTGGGCTTGGCCCATGTAATTTCGAAATACATAAGTATAGGCTGTTTTTAGAGTTCGTATGTGTGGGGAAACAAGAGATAGGGTTGGTTTCGGACCCCTTCCCCAAGGGCCACGAAATTCCCCTCCTCTTCCTCCATATATACAGCCCTTAGGGCACCGTTTAGACTTGGGGTTTTTTTTAGATTAAAAGTTCGCCATAGCTGCAACTTCGCGTACTTCGTTTGTGTTCAACGACCAGACAAAGGCATCACAGAACCCCACCTTGATCAATAAAGCTTTCCTCTTATATTCGCAATATCCAGATTGCAATCTTTGTTTCTTGCTTATTCTTTGTTTGCCTGCAAGAAACAGGCCTTCGTGGTCAGGTTGATCGTGCTCCGGCGTGGTCAATAATCTCTCGGAGTTGGTTTAGCGATTGCTAAGGCGCGACGTCCTCGCACGTTCGTAGTCGGATCGTCAAAGTCGACTTCCTCCAAAACGATAGCCTCCATCTCATCGAAAGACGGGACACCTTTGCCTCTATCACTCGTGCGTTTGACTCTCCCTGGTAATCGCTCTATCCAAGCTTTGAGAGTTTTGACTACATCGGTTGCCGATCACCGCCTGCTGCTGGGTAAGAACTGGTAAGAATTTGAGATTTGCTTGACGGATTTGTGACACCCACCACCACCACCACTTGTTAGTAGTCTATAGGCTCATAATTTTGTTGGTTTCTATTGCTGCTAACCATGCCAGGATCACAACCGACGAGATTGACTAGGAGAACTTAACGAACAAGGAGCTTCATGATAAGTTTCAGCAAATGATGACTCAACAGGTGCAAGATGTGCTGAACAATTTTGAAGAGGCCATGGAGAAGATCACTGGCCTTGAAAAGACGTTCGAAACAAAGCTCGATAACGGATTTAATGAACTGCTTGCGCGTCTTCCACCACCGGCTGCACCTGCCGCACCTCTGCAACAACAACAACAACAACAACAACAACAACAACAACAACAACAACAACGACTACCTCCACGTCGGGAAACAGCCCTCCGCCGAGCGAGTCGTGTTCCTCTTCAGCCTGGCCAAACTGCTGGTGCTGCTGTTGATACTTCTGTGGCTCCTGCTGCTGATGTGGAGGAGGATGATTATGCGGGAGATTACGAGTATGAGGTTGATCAAAATCAGAACTACGTGCAACCACCAGCACCACAACCACCAGGTCGTCCACACACAAATAATGGCAATGTTAGGGCTCCCCCTCAGGTACGAGATCATGACCATCTCCCGAAACTGAAATTGAATATTCCACCATTTGAGGGTAGATATGTTCCTGATATATATCTTACTCCCTCCGTTCCGAATTACTTGTCTTGGATTTTGTAAACAAATCCAAGACAAGTAATTCGGAACGGTTTTACAAAATCCAAGACAAGTAATTCGGAACGGAGGGAGTACATGGGAGTTAGAAACTGAACAACGATTTACATGTTTACAATATCCTGAGGAGAGACGTATTCCTGCTGTTGTTTGTGCTTTCACTAGCTTTGCATGTGTTTGGTGGTCTGAACATTGTAGATTATATCCTGTTCCAGCTACTTGGGCTGCTTTGAAAACTGCTATGCGTACTCGTTGGGTTCCACCATATTATCAACGTGAATTACTTCAAAAATTGCAGCGCTTAAGACAAGGAAAAAATTCTGTAGAAGAATATTATCAGGAATTACAAACTGGCTTGATTAGATGTGGTATTGTTGAGGAGAATGAAGCTATGCTTGCACGTTTATTCCATCTTGCTTGTAAAGCTGAACGTGAAGTGCAGGATCGACAGGCATTGGCACGAACTAACTTTTCTGCAGGTCGACCTTCATCATGGACACCACGTGCATCATCTACTTCCACTGCACCATCACCTCCTTCAGGTGCCACCTCCAACCGTGATACAAGAAAGCAGGCACAACCACCACTATCTGCCAAGAGCACACCTACCGGGCCTGCACAGAGCTCTTCTTCTTCCATGGCATCAACAGGGCACACAAGTGATATTATTTGTCGTCGTTGTAAGGGAAGAGGACATTTTGCGAGAGAATGCAAATCTCAGCGCGTGATGATTGCTACTGAGGATGGTGGGTATGAGTCCGCTAGTGACTATAATGAGGAGACTTTGGCTCTTATTACACATGAAGAACACAGTGGAGATGATTTTGATCATGAGACGCAATACATGGCTGCTGAAGATGCTGACAGGTATGAATGTTTAGTTGCTCAACGTGTTTTGAGTGTGCAGGTTACACAAGCTGAGCAAAATCAGAGGCATAATTTGTTCCATACAAAGGGAGTTGTGAAGGAACGTTCTATTCGCGTCATCATAGATGGAGGGAGCTGCAACAACTTGGCTAGCATGGAGATGGTGGAGAAGCTATCTCTTACCACAAGACCACATCCACATCCTTACTACATCCAATGGTTCAACAACAGCGGCAAGGTTAAGGTAACATGTACTGTTCGGGTGCATTTTAGTATCTCTACTTATGCTGATTATGTTGATTGTGATGTGGTACCTATGCAAGCATGTTCCTTATTACTTGGTAGACCATGGCAATTTGATAAAAATTCTGTACACCATGGTAGAAACAATCAGTATACGCTTGTTCATAAGGATACAAATATTACTTTGCTTCCTATGACTCCTGATTCCATTTTGAAAGATGATATTCATAGAGCTAATAAAGCAAAACAGGAGAAAAATAAGAGTGAAAATCAGATTGTGGCAAAAGAATTTGAGCAACAAATGAAGCCTAATAATAAACCATCTAGTGTTGCTTCTGAAATTAAATTGAAAAGTGCATGTTTACTTGCCAGCAAATCTGATATTGATGAGCTAGTTTTTAGCAAATCTGTTTGCTATGCTTTTGTGTGCAAAGAGGCATTATTTTCATTCGAGGACGTGCCTTCCTCTTTGCCCCCTGCTGTCACTAACATTTTGCAGGAGTTCGCTGACGTCTTCCCACAAGACGTGCCACCGGGATTACCACCTATTCGAGGGATTGAGCATCGGACTTAATTCCCGGTGCATCGCTACCCAACCGTGCACCATACCGTACCAATGCAGAGGAGACGAAGGAGATTATGCGTCAAGTACAGGAGATGCTCGACAAAGGTCATATATGCGAATCTCTTAGTCCTTGTGCTGTTCCTATTATACTAGTGCCTAAAAAGGATGGTACGTCGCGTATGTGTGTTGATTGTAGAGGCATTAATATTATTACTATTCGTTATCGTCATCCTATTCCTAGGCTAGATGATATGCTTGATGAATTGAGTGGCTCTACAATATTCTCCAAAGTTGATTTGCGTAGTGGATACCATCAAATTCGTATGAAATTGGGAGATGAATGGAAAACAGCATTTAAAACTAAGTTTGGTTTATATGAGTGGTTAGTCATGCCTTTTGGGTTAACTAATGCACCTAGTACTTTCATGAGACTAATGAACGAAGTTTTACGTGCTTTCATTGGACGATTTGTGGTAGTCTATTTTGATGATATACTGGTTTATAGCAAATCTTTGGAAGAACATTTGGAACATTTACGTGCTGTTTTTATTGCTCTACGTGATGCACATTTGTTTGGTAACCTTGGGAAGTGCACCTTTTGCACTGACCGAGTATCTTTTCTTGGCTATGTTGTTACTCCACAGGGAATTGAAGTTGATAAAGCCAAGATTGAAGTTATTGAGAGTTGGCCGCAGCCCAAAACGGTCACACAAGTGCGGAGTTTTCTTGGACTCGCTGGTTTCTATAGGCGTTTTGTGAGAGATTTTAGCACCATTGCTGCACCTCTCAACGAGCTTACAAAGAAGGATGTGCCTTTTGTTTGGGGTACATCACAGGAAGAAGCCTTCACGCTATTGAAAGATAAGTTGACACATGCTCCTTTACTTCAACTTCTTGATTTAATAAGACTTTTGAGCTTGAATGTCAAGAGTCCATTCGGCGAGTGACACGTGCGACATCTACTTCACATACGCAAAGGTGAATCATCTCCTTTACACGTGCTCACTTGACCCCTTCGAGGATGGTATACTACTTGACACTCCACTCGTGTGCATGCATAGGTATTGTCGAAACACTACGGACGACGAGGAGGAGTGCAAGCGCCTGGAAGCGACGATGGAAGAAGATGGAGCTGCTGAAGCTACAGCGGCGAGGGAGGCCTGGAAGCGACGACGGAAGAAGACGGAGCTGCTGAAGCTACAGCGGCCGGACATCCGGGCCAAAGGCCGGACATCCGGCGCTTATGCAGCCGCCAAGGAGCTGCACCAACAGACGGCCAACAGCATCAGCGGCGGGACATCCGGCGCCAGCCCCAGACATCCGGCGCCTCGCCAAAGCCCGGACATCCGGCCCTCCCCCCCGGAAATCCGGCATCGACGACAGAAGACATCCAGAAGTTTTACCCTCCAGCCCGGACATCCGACCCCCAGCCCGCATCCGACCCCCAGCCCGGACATCCGGCCCCTCCTGAAGCCCCGGACATCCGGCCCGTCGCCCGGACATCCGGCCACCCCTGTCTGCGCACAGTAAGGGCCGAGGCCCGTGTACCCCTTCGACCCCCTAGACTATATATACTCTTTCTCCTTCATCTTTCTAGGTTTAGCAAAGGATTAGCTCATTTAGAGATAGAGCTTTGCTCATCCATATCGGATCTACTCCACGAGAGAGACTGCGGCCCCTCTACTGAGAAGACCCACCTTGGATTCAAGACCCCTCACGGGAAGATCCCCTCGTGGATTCAAGACCTCCGCACGGAGAAGAACCGGTTACCGTTTGTATCGTCCGTTGTTGACTTTGGATCTTGTATCTTACCCTTGTGTTCATCGATATAGCGCATGTGTGATCTATTCTTGTTGGTTGTGTGATTTCTCTCGTGTTTCCCTCGTGTTTCCCCTCGTGTTCATCACGTTCCTCGTAGGGATCCGCTCCTTTCGTGAAAGATCGGCCATCTAGGGTTCCACCCTACGTCATCTTGGTATCAGAGCCAGGTTGATCACGATTTCGGAGCCCCCTCTTTTTTTTCTAGCTTGATTTTGTTGTTTTTCGTCCTAATCCGAAAATTGCCCCAAAAAATAACCCCAATTTTTTTTGTGATTTGTTGGTGTGATGATCTTTTGTTGAATTTGATCCGTGGATTTGCTTTGTTACTTGTGGATCTCGCTTTCCCCCAATTTTCCCCACTTTCCATCCACGAAATCTCCGCAATTTTGCCCCCGAAATCATCATTTTCCGCCCCCAAAATCGAGTTCCTCGAGTTCATCCTCGGATTTGGAGCCCGGACATCCGGCCCGTAGCCCCGGACATCTGGCCCCCCGGTGTGACATCCCAAATTTTCAATTTGGAATGTTATACATAGATCATCATTGCATAGCATATTTTATTGCATTTTGGCAAATCCTCGATAAATCCTAAGCAACTCAAGGACCCTCGGAGAGAGTTGGGGATTTTCCCGATTTATCATATTTGATTTTCATCAAATAATAAAAAAAGGATTTTGGTTTTAATTATTTTCTCTCCGGAAAAATATTTCACATTAAAATAAATGAGAGGAGAAAATATGACTTCTCCAAAACAATTGAAATATTGGAGGAAAAATATTAAAATCATATATCGGATTTTATTCGAATTTTATTTGCAATTTTAATTGCATCAAAAAAAATTGCACGTTTTCAAAACTGCATTTTTGTGTCAAAAAAATGTTCACCTTGTTCTAATTATTTGTATGAGACGGGGAAAATTTGTTTTATCATTTTTGGATTTTTATTTATTTTTCTGTGATTTTTCTAAATTCGGCGGAATATTTAAAAAAAACCCACCGCGCCCGCCTATTTCATGAACCTGATGAACAAAGTGTTTATGGAGTTTTTGGATAAGTTTGTCGTGGTGTTCATAGACGATATTTTAGTCTTTTCCAAGAATGAGGAAGACCATAAGGAGCATTTGCGTTTGGTACTTGAGAAGCTCAGAGAACATCAGTTATACGCCAAGTTCACCAATGTGAATTTTGGCTGAAGGAAGTTGGATTTCTCGGACATGTTATTTCTGGAGAAGGAATAGCAGTAGACCCCGCCAAAGTTGACACGGTAACAAGTTGGGAATCACCCACGTCAATTGGAGAGATCCGGAGTTTTCTTGGACTTGCAGGATACTACCGGAGGTGTATTGAGAATTTCTCAAAGATTGCAAAACCCATGACTGAGCTATTAAAGAAGGACACCAAGTTCAATTGGACTGAGGAACGTGAAGCTAGTTTCCAAGAATTGAAGAAACGATTGGTTACATCACCAGTGTTGATTCTGCCAGATCAACGCAAGGATTATGAAGTTTATTGTGATGCTTCTCGTCGAGGGCTTGGAGCAGTGCTTATGCAGGAAGGTAGAGTTGTGTCATATGCTTCACGACAACTTAAACCCCATGAGAAGAATTATGCTACGCATGATTTGGAGTTAGCAGCCGTAGTGCATGCGTTGAAGACATGGAGACATTTTCTCATCGGAAACCATTGTGAGGTGTACACGGATCACAAAAGTTTGAAGTATATTTTCACGCAGAAGGAGTTAAATCTCAGGCAAAGGAGATGGTTGGAACTCATAAAGGATTATGATATGAGATTGCATTATTACCCAGGGAAGGCTAACGTAGTAGCAGATGCGTTGAGCCGCAAGAGCCATGTCAACACCCTCATGACAGGAGAGTTACCTCAGGAGTTAGCCGAGGACCTTCGCGAGCTATGTTTGGAGATAGTCCCAAGAGGCTATTTAGCGACATTGGAGATTCAGTCTACCTTGATGGAAAAGATCAGAGAAGCTCAGAAGAGAGACAAGGAGATTGGCGAGATAAAGGAAAAGATGAGCAAAGGAAAAGCCAAGGGATTTCGTGAGGATGAGCACGATACCTTATGGTTTGAGGACCGCGTTTACGTGCCAAATGATCCGGAGACCAGGAAGTTGATTTTGCAAGAGGCCCATGATTCACCGTATTCGATTCACCCAGGAAATACCAAGATGTATTTGGATTTGAAGGATACTTTCTGGTGGACCGGAATGAAGAAGGATATTGCGGAGTATGTAGCAGTTTGTGATGTATGTCAGAGAGTGAAGGCAGAACATCAGAAGCTAGCGGGATTTCTACAACCATTGCCGATACCCGAATGGAAGTGGGATAAAATAGGCATGGATTTTATCACGGGATTGCCCAGGACTCGTTCAGGCTATGACTCAATATGGGTTGTAGTCGACCGTTTGACGAAAGTAGCTCATTTCATTCCAGTGAAGACCACTTACACCAGTGCTAAGTTGGCGAAGATATACATGACCAGGATCGTATGTTTGCATGGAGTTCCGAGGACCATTTTATCAGACAGAGGAACCCAGTTTACCTCGAAGTTTTGGAAGCAGTTACATGAAACATTGGGAACCAGGCTAGAATTTAGTACAGCCTTTCACCCACAGACAGATGGACAGACCGAAAGAGTCAATCAGATTTTGGAAGACATGCTGAGAGCTTGTGCACTAGATTATGGATCTAGTTGGGACGACAATTTGCCATATGCAGATTTTTCTTACAACAACAGTTATCAAACCAGTTTGAAGATGGCCCCTTTCGAAGCTTTGTACGGAAGGAGGTGTAGAACACCGTTGTTATGGGACGAAGTAGGAGACCGTCAGTTGTTTGGACCAGATTTGATTAAGGAGTCTGAACAGAAAGTGAGGTTGATTCGCGACAGGCTCAAGGTAGCCCAGTCCAGGCAGAAGAGTTATGCTGATTCTAAACGAAAGGAGACAGTTCACGAAGTCGGAGACAGAGTTTATCTTCGAGTATCACCACTTCGAGGAGTGAAGCGCTTTGGAGTTAAGGGAAAGCTAGCGCCCCGTTTTATCGGACCATACAGAGTTTTGGAACGTATGGGAGAAGTTGCCTACAAGCTGGAATTACCCGAAGGATTGTCAGGAGTTCACGACGTATTTCACGTTTCACAGTTGAAGAAGTGCCACGCAGAGATGGCTGAGATACCACTGAGAGATACAGTGCCGCTGGAAGTGATTCAGCTGGAAAGTGATTTGACCTATGAGGAGAAACCAGTTAAGATTCTTGAGTATGCCAGCCGAGTCACCCGCAGTAAGGTTATCAAGTTTTGCAAAGTCGAGTGGAGTCACCACACAGAAGATGAAGCCACCTGGGAGCGAGAGGAAGATCTACGGAAGGACCACTCTCACCTATTTTCTAGCCAACCCGAATCTCGAGGGCGAGATTCATCTTAAGGGGGGTAGGTTTGTAACATCCCAAATTTTCAATTTGGAATGTTATACATAGATCATCATTGCATAGCATATTTTATTGCATTTTGGCAAATCCTCGATAAATCCTAAGCAACTCAAGGACCCTCGGAGAGAGTTGGGGATTTTCCCGATTTATCATATTTGATTTTCATCAAATAATAAAACGAGGATTTTGGTTTTAATTATTTTCTCTCCGGGAAAATATTTCACATTAAAATAAATGAGAGGAGAAAATATGACTTCTCCAAAACAATTGAAATATTGGAGGAAAAATATTAAAATCATATATTGGATTTTATTCGGATTTTATTTGCAATTTTAATTGCATTAAAAAAATTGCACGTTTTCAAAACTGCATTTTTGTGTCAAAAAAATGTTCACCTTGTTCTAATTATTTTTATTAGACGGGGAAAATTTGTTTTATCATTTTTGGATTTTTATTTATTTTTCTGTTATCTTTTTTAGATTCGGCGGAATATTTTAAGAAAAACCCACCGCGCCCGCGCCGGGCCGAGGCCCAGCCGAGCCGGCCGGCCCATCCCGCGCCGTCTCCCTCGCGCGCCGCCGCCGGTGTCCGGCTCGGACACGCCATCGCCGCCGCCTTGCCCCCTCCTCCAAGCAGCCCCCCTCTCTTATATACCCGCCGCCGCCGCCCGCTCCCTCACCCCGAGCCCGCCCTAAGCCGCCCCGCCGGAGCCGCAGCGCCGCCCGCTCGCCGTGCGCCGTGCGCCGCCGCCGACGCCGCCCCGAGCCGCCGCCCGAGCCCCGCCACCCCGCCGCCCTCGCCGACCCCCGCCGGAGCCCAGGCCGCCCCGCCGGAGTCCCGCCCCGACGAGGGTACCGAGCCGCCGCCGCTCTTGCCGGTTTTCTAAAAAAAACGTTCGTCTTTATCTTCTTTTTTTCTAAACCCTAGATCGGTTTATTTTTTTTGGTTTTATTATTTAGTGAACGTTCACCGATCCGTTCGTTTTAATGAACGTGTTCGTCGGATTTTCGCTGTTAACGAACGTTCGTTCGTTTAACCGTTCGTTAGTTTTCTTTTTCGTCGGATTTTTCTGCGATTATTCCAGATCTCGATTTCAGATCAGATCTTCGTTTTCGTTTAACTTTTCGCTCGTTTATCGGGATCAGGCGATTCAAGCGCCTAGAGTTTCGTCTCGAAATTCTCTTTCCGTTTAACCTACTCAAACAAGTTTTTGCTACTGTAAAATTTGACCTAGATCCAGATTAGTAAACGAAGCTTGTTTCTTTCGCCGTTTGACTTTCGTTGCTTCGTTCGAGTTGATTCTTGTTGCAAACCGGAGTTCTTAAGTTGAACTTTCTGGTTGGAATCTTTTATTCGAGTTTTACCTGTGCATTAGATGAGTACTTATTGTTTGCTTGTTTGTTTGCGATAGAGTACCCGGAGTGCGTCGCTTGTTACTTCGAATCTCTAGGTTACGCGGATCATCAGCAAGGCAAGTAACACTTTGATCATACTTTTCCATACCCAGTTTTTATTGCATTAGATCAATCCTCAAACATTGCATGGTTAGGATCTAATTAAACTGTGGGTATTGGGATGTAGTTGAGGTAGTACCTATTACCTGTGTTATTTACCAAACCCTTGGGAGTTACTTCTACGTTTGCTATTATATTGCCATGCTATGCTCGTAGACGTGGATTGGGTTTGAGAGATATTCATGACAAATGTGAGATTGTTAATAATGGTTTACTTAAGGTGGCAAATAAAACTCACATCTGGGTGGATTGAGGCACCTGGGGAACCCAGTGCTGCCTGTATTTTTGGATATCCCGGGGTACCCGTGTGATCATCCTATGGACCGCCACCCAGGCTCAAAGCGATCATAAGATTATTCATGCTAGAAACTTCCGTGTGCAGCCACAAGCTATTATGGGCTCTAGCATAGTTGAGTAGGTTACGTGATCTCTTGAAGAGGTGGGCTAGCAGATGTAGGGGAAAGTAGGTGTAACTGTCCATCCGGAGTAAAGGGTGATTGTTTTTGAAAGACTGTGTCTCGGTCATCCGTTTCTCAAACATCATGCAGTGCGAGAATCAAGCGGAGGCGATCGAGTCTTGTGGGGAAAAGTGCACAAACCTCTGCAGAGTGTACAAACTAATCATGGTTAGCCGTGTCCCCGGTTATGGGGTTATGGACAACTTGAGTATCTAGTACCTGGATTATCATGTGAATCTCATCATCATGTTACTTTAATTAATTTTGTTGGGTTAATGATGACACTTAATTGGGATTGAGTTGGAGGTACCTTCTCAATGTTTAACAACCACCATGATAGTTAAACATAACTCATTCCTTTGCAGTAGGGAAAAATTGGCTTTTCGCAAAACTGTACCATAGAGCTTTCCACCAGCCATATATGCATGTAGTATAGCATTATTATGTTCATTATTCTCTATGTGTTATATTGCCAGCATATTCCATGTGCTGACCCATTTCGGGCTGCAACGTTTCATGTTGCAGACTTTTCAGACGACGAGTAAGGTGCCTTAGGTCGTGGTCTTATACTCAGTGATGCCGTTGGAGTTGATGGACTCACTTATCTTCCAAGTCTTCCGCTGTTATCGTATTTAGATGGCCTTAAGCCATATTTATCATACTTATTCTCTTTTGAGATATTCGATGTAATAAGTGTGTGATTGCTACTCTGTTATAAATCCTCCATTTGTACTGTGCGTGTCAGCATTACTGATCCAGGGATGACACTGGTGCACAGCAGCACAGACTATTTGAGGTCTGGTCGCTACAAAGGTGGTATCAGAGCACACGCTGACTGTAGGACACGACCACTAAGCTTAAACCCGAGAACACTTCTCTCTTCTCATTTCTGACCCCTCTCCACTTTCCACTCTTTTAGGAATGGCGGATGCAAGGAGCAAGTTCATGCAACCAGATGAAGACACGCCTTTTGGACGACACTTGAAGGAAGTCACTAAGTACTTGAACATAAGAATACCAAGCATCACCGGAACCGACAACGCCACATTTCCCGAAGAGGAGAGCTGGAAGATTCAAGTTCAAGTTCCAGGAAGGACGTTTGCGCCTGTCACCGAGCCAATAAAATTGGTTTTTGAAGCACCAACCTGGAGTTTAGGGAAGAGCATGGCCGCCCACATCGCTATGGGACGCATTGGAGAAGTCTACCACAAGGAGCTTAAGGATACTATTTATCAGATTTGTGGACGCGGAGACGAGCAATGGGAGATTATCAGAACCAAGAAGGATGGATCAATTGCAGCTTTCATCCAGGAGCAAAACCAACACATTCGTCGCCAGGAGAACCAGATGTGCTCAGACAAGGAAGATCTGAAGAAGGCATTGACGAAGATCAAGGAGCTGGAGGAAGAACTCAAGGCTACACGCGAGGATTATTTGGAGGAAATCGTCGCACCAGTAGGGAAGAATGACGACCTGGAGAAGAAGATTGGAGTATTCATGGGAAATCCAGTACCAAAAGCAGAAGATGATGAATGCGCTTGCCCGGATAATTACATCATCATCGACGACACAGACTCGGACCCCAGTGAAGATGACTTTGTTGATGAAGCTGGAGCAGATATCATGGAGTCTTCAACTGATCAAAATTTCTAGTAGACCACCATATCAGTAGTAGTTTTCCCCCATTTAATAGTATAGTTCAAGCACTTTGTAACGCTAGTTAGATCGATTGTATGCCTTGTTTGAATTGATTGAGTGATATTGATTGTATTTGACTCATGAGCATATGGGTAGTGTTTTCCCTCTAGACCTCATTCTATTCTTAACTCTCATCTTTTCTAACCCATCAGATGCCTCCGAGACGCGACACCGGATTTGTTTTCCCACCAGAGATCACTCAGTTGATTCAGCAACAGAATGCCCTGATGCAAGTGTTAGTACGGAACCAAGGCAACAACAACAACAACCCACCACCTCCACCTGTTGATCACTTAGCCCGTTTCTTGAGGCTAAACCCGCCGGTGTTTTCCAGCAGCACCGAGCCGATTGTTGCAGATGATTGGCTCCGCAAAGTTGGAAGGGAGTTGGCCACTGCAGGATGCACAGATGCGGAAAGAGTGTGTTTTGCCGCACATCAGCTTGATGGACCCGCAGCATCATGGTGGGAGAATTACACAGCCACACACCCTATTGACACTGTCACATGGGACCAGTTTCAGCAAGCTT
Source organism: Triticum aestivum (assembly GCF_018294505.1). Taxonomy (NCBI): domain Eukaryota; kingdom Viridiplantae; phylum Streptophyta; class Magnoliopsida; order Poales; family Poaceae; genus Triticum; species Triticum aestivum. Next base: position 338,996,399 of record NC_057814.1, read on the forward strand.
TCCGTACAGCTCATGTTTCAGCAGGAGCTATGGCTATGAAGAAGCGTGAGTTTCGCAACCTACGCCAAGGAGGACGCACCGTAGGCCAGCATGTGGAGGATTTCAGTAAATTAGCACGTTATGCACCAGATGACGTTGCTACAGATCCAGCCAAGCAGGAGAAGTTCCTCGAAGGATTGAATGATGAACTGAGCATGCAGCTAATGGTAGCAACCTTCAACAACTTTTGCCAGGCACAGGGCCAATATCTAAGAGACCGTACAGGATGCCCGCAAAAGATTTGGAGGAAATTAAGAAGCAGATTAAGGAGTTATTGGATAAAGCTATATTCGCCCAAGTTCGTCACCTTGGGGATCACCAGTACTTCTAGTGGAGAAGAAAGATGGATCGTTGAGGATGGTTGTTGATTACCGTGGATTGAATGAAGTGACCATCAAAAACAAGTACCCACTTCCGATGATCAATGATTTGTTTGACCGCTTACAAGGAACTAAAGTATTTTCCAAGATCGATCTACGATCAGGATACCATCAGTTAAAGATTCGAGAGCAGGATATACCTAAGACGGCTTTTACCACCAGATATGGGCTGTATGAGTATACCGTTATGTCATTTGGTCTGACTAACGCACCTGCCTATTTCATGAACCTGATGAACAAAGTGTTTATGGAGTTTTTGGATAAGTTCGTCGTGGTGTTCATAGACGATATTTTAGTCTTTTCCAAGAATGAGGAAGAGCATAAGGAGCATTTGCGTTTGGTACTTGAGAAGCTCAGAGAACATCAGTTATACGCCAAGTTTAGCAAATGTGAATTTTGGCTGAAGGAAGTTGGATTCCTCCGACATGTTATTTCTGGAGAAGGAATAGCAGTAGACCCCGCCAAAGTTGACACGGTAACAAGTTGGGAATCACCCACGTCAGTTGGATCCGGAGTTTTCTTGGACTTGCAGGATACTACCGGAGGTTTATTGAGAATTTCTCAAAGATTGCAAAACCCATGACTGAGCTATTAAAGAAGGACACCAAGTTCAATTGGACTGAGGAATGTGAAGCTAGTTTCCAAGAATTGAAGAAACGATTGGTTACATCACCAGTGTTGATTCTGCCAGATCAACGCAAGGATTATGAAGTTTATTGTGATGCTTCTCGTCGAGGGCTTGGAGCAGTGCTTATGCAGGAAGGTAGAGTTGTGTCATATGCTTCACGACAACTTAAACCCCATGAGAAGAATTATGCTACGCATGATTTGGAGTTAGCAGCCGTAGTGCATGCATTGAAGACATGGAGACATTTCTCATCGGAAACCATTGTGAGGTGTACACGGATCACAAGAGTTTGAAGTATATTTTCACGCAGAAGGAGTTAAATCTCAGGCAAAGGAGATGGTTGGAACTCATAAAGGATTATGATATGAGATTGCATTATCACCCAGGGAAGGCTAACGTAGTAGCAGATGCGTTGAGCCGCAAGAGACATGTCAACACCCTCATGACAGGAGAGTTACCTCAGGAGTTAGCCGAGGACCTTCGCGAGCTATGTTTGGAGATAGTCCCAAGAGGCTATTTAGCGACATTGGAGATTCAGTCTACCTTGATGGAAAAGGTCAGAGAAGCTCAGAAGACAGACAAGGAGATTGACGAGATAAAGGAAAAGATGAGCAAAGGAAAAGCCAAGGGATTTCGTGAGGATGAGCACGATACCTTATGGTTTGAGGACCGCGTTTACGTGCCAAATGATCCGGAGACCAGGAAGTTGATTTTGCAAGAGGCCCATGATTCACCGTATTCGATTCACCCAGGAAATACCAATATGTATTTGGATTTGAAGGATACTTTCTGGTGGATCGGAATGAAGAAGGATATTGCGGAGTATGTAGCAGTTTGTGATGTATGTCAGAGAGTGAAGGCAGAACATCAGAAGCCAGCGGGATTGCTACAACTATTGCCGATACCCGAATGGAAGTGGGATAAAATAGGCATGGATTTTATCACGGGATTGCCCAGGACTCGTTCAGGCTATGACTCAATATGGGTTGTAGTCGACCGTTTGACGAAAGTAGCTCATTTCATTCCAGTGAAGACCACTTACACCAGTGCTAAGTTGGCGAAGATATACATGACCAGGATCGTATGTTTGCATGGAGTTCCGAGGACCATTGTATCAGACAGAGGAACCCAGTTTACCTCGAAGTTTTGGAAGCAGTTACATGAAACATTGGGAACAGCCGAGCCAGGCCGAGGCCGAGGCCCAGCCGAGCCGGCCGGCCCATCCCGCGCCGTCTCCCTCGCGCGCCGCCGCCGGTGTCCGGCTTGGACACGCCATCGCCGCCGCCTTGCCCCCTCCTCCAAGCAGCCCCCCTCTCTTATATACCCGCCGCCGTCGCCCCCTCCCTCACCCCGAGCCCGCCCTAAGCCGCCCCGCCGGAGCCGCAGCGCCGCCGCCCGAGGAGCTCGCCGCCCGCTCGCCGTGCGCCGCCGCCGGCGCCGCCCACGCCGCCCCGAGCCGCCGCCCGAGCCCCGCCACCCCGCCGCCTTCGCCGACCCCCGCCGGAGCCCAAGCCGCCCCGCCGGAGCTCCGCCCCGACGAGGTACCGAGCCGCCGCCGCCCTTGCCGGTTTTCTAAAAAAACCGTTCGTTTTTTTTTCTTTTTTTCTAAACCCTAGATCGGTTTATTTTTTTTGGTTTTATTATTTAGTGAACGTTCACCGATCCGTTCGTTTTAATGAACGTGTTCGTCGGATTTTTGCTGTTGACGAACGTTCATTCGTTTAACCGTTCGTCAGTTTTCTTTTTCGTCGGATTTTTCCGCCATTATTCCAGATCTCGATTTCAGATCAGATCTCGTTTTCGTTTAACTTTTCGCTCGTTTATCGGGATCAGGCGATTCAAGCGCCTAGAGTTTCGTCTCGAAATTCTCTTTCCGTTTAACCTATTCAAACAAGTTTTTGCTATTGTAAAATTTGACCTAGATCCAGATTAGTAAATGAAGCTTGTTTCTTTCGCCGTTTGACTTTCGTTGCTTCGTTCGAGTTGATTCTTGTTGCAAACCGGAGTTCTTAAGTTGAACTTTCTGGTTGGAATCTTTTATTCGAATTTTACCTGTGCATTAGATGAGTACTTATTGTTTGCTTGTTTGTTTGCGATAGAGTACCCGGAGTGCGCCGCTTGTTACTTCGAATCTCTAGGTTACGCGGATCATCAGCAAGGCAAGTAACACTTTGATCATACTTTTCCATACCCAGTTTTTATTGCATTAGATCAATCCTCAAACATTGCATGGTTAGGATCTAATTAAACTGTGGGTATTGGGATGTAGTTGAGGTAGTACCTATTACCTGTGTTATTTACCAAACCCTTGGGAGTTACTTCTACGTTTGCTATTATATTGCCATGCTATGCTCGTAGACGTGGATTGGGTTTGAGAGATATTCATGACAGATGTGAGATTGTTAATAATGGTTTACTTAAGGTGGCAAATAAAACTCACATCTGGGTGGATTGAGGCACCTGGGGAACCCAGTGCTGCCTGTATTTTTGGATATCCCGGGGTACCCATGTGATCATCCTATGGACCGCCACCCAGGCTCAAAGAGATCATAAGATTATTCATGCTAGAAACTTCCGTGTGCAGCCACAAGCTATTATGGGCTCTAGCATAGTTGAGTAGGTTACATGATCTCTTGAAGAGGTGGGCTAGCAGATGTAGGGGAAAGTAGGTGTAACTGTCCATCCGGAGTAAAGGGTGATTGTTTCTGAAAGACTGTGTCTCGGCCATCCGTTTCTCAAACATCATGCAGTGCGAGAATCAAGCGGAGGCGATCGAGTCTTGTGGGGAAAAGTGCACAAACCTCTGCAGAGTGTACAAACTAATCATGGTTAGCCGTGTCCCCGGTTATGGACAACTTGAGTATCTAGTACTTGGATTATCATGTGAATCTCATCATCATGTTACTTTAATTAATTGTGTTGGGTTAATGATGACACTTAATTGGGATTGAGTTGGAGGTACCTTCTCAATGTTTAACAACCACCATGATAGTTAAACATAACTCATTCCTTTGCAGTAGGGAAAAATTGGCTTTTCGCAAAACTGTACCATAGAGCTTTCCACCAGCCATATATGCATGTAGTATAGCACTATTATGTTCATTATTCTCTATGTGTTATATTGCCAGCATATTCCATGTGCTGGCCCGTTTCGGGCTGCAACGTTTCATGTTGCAGACTTTTCAGACGACGAGTAAGGTGCCTTAGGTCGTGGTCTTATACTCAGTGATGCCGTTGGAGTTGATGGACTCACTTATCTTCCAAGTCTTTCGCTGTTATCGTATTTAGATGGCCTTAAGCCATATTTATCATACTTATTCTCTTTTGAGATATTTGATGTAATAAGTGTGTGATTGCTACTCTGTTATAAATCCTCCATTTGTACTGTGTGTGTCACCATTACTGATCCAGGGATGCCACTGGTGCACAGCAGCACAGACTATTTGAGGTTTGGTCGCTACACCCGGACATCCGGCCCGTGCCCCGGACATCCGGCTCCTGGAGCGCATTTTCGCGCAAGGTACTGGACATCAGGTCCCGGAAATCCGGCCAAAGCCCCGGATGTCCGACCCCTGTACATTTCAGCATTTTCGTTTCACCGTTTTGTGCATAACTTCCACATCCGGAGTCCGATTTTCATGTTCTTTAGCTCGTTGAGTAGCTATTGACATCCTCTATCCACCTAGATAGGTCCCATCCCCATTTGACTCCATCAAATTTTGACAACTTTGGCATCTTTGCCTAGGGCTTCCACCACAACATCCGCAAAACCACCACCGACTTCCGCAAACTAACCAATTTTGTTCCCCATAGCATTTGTGGTTTTTTGAGTTGTGATTCGAGTCTCCTAAGGTGTTTCGGCTACTTAGGGACGGTTGCTTCTTCATCAACCACCACCATAACTTCCGCATAGGCTTACCCACAATACACTTCCGCCAACCCGAACTTAACCCAATTTTGTTTGTGTTGTGAGTTGTGTCTTCGTGTTTCGGCTACTTAGGGACCGTGCTTCCAACCCCGAAACCGTGTATAGTTCACCACCTTACCCTCCACTTCCGCATTGCCTACTCGCAAAAACCCCATCATTGCATTTCCGCAATCCCTTTTGAGTTCCCGCTACCACCGTTTTGACTTTTGTCCTTGAGATTTTGAGTTGTGGTTTTTCTGTTTCCTAAGGTGTTTCGGCTACTTAGTGATGAGCCTCCATCATCTTGGTATCTACATCAAGAACACCGCCACTCATCATCGCCAAGGACGGTAACCTCGACGACACCATTGTATATTCCCCTTGCAATTGCATTGATAACCCCTAGCCCATTTTGCGTCACTTGCCTATCGAGACTAGCCATTTGAGTATTGCCGGCAACGTTACTTGTGCACATTAGTGATCATACTTCCCATAGCATACATACCATACCATATTGGTATCATATCATCTCTTGTGTCACAAGTTTGTTCCTGCATACACACTATTGCTATCTTGGGTTGTGCATTTTGCAAAGTGGCCATACATATAAAAAAGAATAAGCTTTTAAGCAAAAGAGAAGAGCAAAGAAGTTTGTAAGCAAGTGCCATAGCATCATACCATAAGATTGTCATATCCGATCATCTTGGATCATCTTGAGAGAAACACCGGGAACCATACATATATAGCATACTTGGGATAGAAAGTATATCCATTTTGCATATCATAGGTTGTGCACAAGTGTCATATCCGCCTATAGAGCAATCGTGCTAGCGTCTCTCTTGAGTTGTGCAACACGAGCGTTTTCCGTGGACTCCACATTTTGTGCTCATTCCTTGGTTGCACGACCCCATTTATCTATCCGTGTGTGTGTTTCCGTGTGCCATTCTTTGCTATTGGTCTACTTGTTTCACTTGCGAATTTGTGAATCTTTTTCAACATTATTGACTCTTGCTAACATTTTGCATCAAATTTTTTGTGCCACTATCCTCACCGAGCTCCACTATAAGCCTTACTTGTGTAGGTGTGAGAAACCGACAAGAATTGGTACCAATTGTGCTATTTCCTTGTTACACATGAAGTGATCATTGATCCATCTTCAACATCGGTCAAGGTACATTTGGTATCGTTCTTCTCTTTCTCCCACTCATATTTGCTCGAGTCTTGTGATGGATAGGCAAGGCATTTCACCTCCGGTCTACAACAACAAAGGCAAGTTCGATGCCACGAACAACAACTTCGACGCCAAGATGCAAGCTCGAATGGAGGAGATCCAATCCCTCATCAAGTCCTACAAGCGATCTTCCTCATCTTCGAGAAGACGCTCAAGAGCACATGCCTCCGAGCTACCATCTCCGGCAAGGTCACATCGGCATCGACACCATCACCACCAAGAACGTGAAGGTCAAGAGCTCTACACCAACAACCGCTCAACGACTTCACCATCTCCCTTGGCATCTTCGCCAAGCGACTTCAAGGCATCTTCGCCTACGGATATACGACATCTTCGCCAACAAGCACCTCAAGCTACGCTCAAGAGAAGCTCCCCAAGCTCAAGTCCGCGACTTCCACGAGCTACTACGACCTCGACACCGACCATGAGATTCCTTTCTATGGGACTCAAGAACCCGAGGAGTATCTCGAGTGGGAGCACCTAATGGACGACTACCTCAAGCTACATCAAGTTCCTCCCGAAGATCAACTGAAGTGCGCCACAAGAAACTTCCACGACTACGCCTCGACATGGTGGCTTCACACACCTTCGGAAACCTACGACATGAGTTGGCCCAAGACGAAGAAAGCTTTGCGGCGAGAGTTTGTGCCTCCAACCTACATGGAACAACTTCTACGCCAATTGGAGAACACCAACCAAGGATCCAAGTCCATCGACGCGTACTTCAAGGAGATGAAGATTGCCTTGCGACGAGCCGGTGTGGACGACCCCATGTCAATGAAGTTCCACTTCATGATGGGATTGAACAACGACATCTCCAAGACTATCTTCCTCGAGAACTACAAGTCCCTCGACGACAACTACATTGGTGCCCTCAAGGCAGAACAAGAACTCATGAAGGCCAAGGCTTCTACACCCCAAGCACACTTCTCGAATACCAAACTCAAAGACGACGAGCATGAGGCTAGTACCACCAAGATGTCCAAGTCCGACGAGCTCCAAGACGATGCTCCCAAGTTCGACTTCACCGCCATCCCTCTTTGTGCAATTGATGATGCCGAGTCCTCCACGACTCTTTTTCAAGATGGTGCGGCGACGAGTACGACTACGGAGACCTTCAAGGACCAATCTTTTGAGGCAAGCCACATGGTGACGAGCAAGGATGATGTTTCCATCTTAGGAGGCGAGAGTGATGATGTGCCATCTTCGTCCTTCATCCACGGCGACGGCGATGAGATGGTTGAGTATTTCACTTCGACCATGACGACGTATGATGACTTGAGTGACTTGTGCCACCATATTGAGAGTGAGAGTGACTTCACCACTAGCCCCATATCCGATGTGTTGCCCCAATTCCCATGTGAGGAGAGCCACAACCCCCACCACTTGAGTGAGATGAGTGACTCCACCATACGTGCGATTGAGCGCACCTACTTTGAGGGAGTGAGTGAACCACCACATAGAGAGAGTGAGGCCACTTCGATTTCTAACGACTTAACCTCTACCTCTATTGTGTCTTCTCATTTGGTGCTAGGTCTCATTTATGATGACGCGCCGATTCACGACGACTTCGTCCTTCCTATGGACATGACAATGGCCATGGTGGAATATGATGCACCCCCACATGGTTCCATCAAGATGAAGATGACCACCATTTGGTCTTTCCCACCTCACCTACACCACTTGATTGGAATGACAAAGGTAACATAGGTGACGGTGATGCTCTAGTCCCACTAGTGGACATTCTTGACATTGATTGCTTGCATGATGTTGATCCACCTATTACCTTGCTTCATGCTAGTGAGATTTCCCCATGGGATGATTTACCCATTTATGATGAGTATGATGATTGCCATGTGGAGTCTATTAGTTGTGATGCCATGTTACATAGGATTTCTTGTGACAATTCTTTAGGTCACATCATGTTTGACAATCCGCTTGACTTGTCATATGCTATGCATGAAATCAATCATATGTCATATTTGCAATCTCTTCGTAGTGACTATGCATATGCCATTAAAATTAACCCAATTTGCACATATGGCATAGATGACAAGCCCATGGTTATTGGCATTTATTTTTCTTGTGATGATATTGACATGCTCCTTTTGCATCATTTATCTCATATGCCATGCCATGACCACCTAGCTTCGGATATGCATTGTTGTGGATGTTGTCCATTTTCTCCATATGATTACAATATTGCTCATGAGGAGACCCCCATAGTTTCCTCATACATTTTAGGAGATTTTGATCCATCCTATCCATTGCATGATCCCAATAATTATGTGCACAATATGCTCCCCGTGAATCATAATGATATTGTTGTGCCATATACTAGTATGCTCAATTTGCATCCCCATCGTGTCATACATAACAACTATTCTTTCATGATGGATGACATGTTCTTATACCATGCATCAAATTTCTTTGAGCGATGCTTATCTTGTGCTAACAATCACTTGCACATACACATCATGATGGATGATGTGTACATTTACCACGCGCACAATTTCTTTAGTTTGTGTCTCTTTTGTGTAGGTACCCATGAATACTTGTCAACCTCGCAATCCCACGAGTTGACAAAACGAGCTCTAGAGAGCAATGATGACTTGGGATCCCATGGATTGCCTTTCCCACCGCTCACTTCGTGCAAACACTTCGCGCATTTCTTTTACATGGCCCTCACATGGTTATCGGTTGTTGTCCATTATATATCCTTTGCCCATCTTGCCATGTTCACTTTGCATGATATGCCCATTACTATGCCTTTGCCATGCATTTGTGACCCATGATTTGCATTACACATGATGATTGATTCTAGTACTTGTATGTGTATTTGCAAGCGTGGTGGAGATATTGTTTGTTATTGCCATGATTGCTTTGTGCCCCATGCCTATGATGATACTATGATCTTGATTTGTGTTCGTGCTTGCGATATGTCATGTACATTGCCTATGCCTATTCTTTAGTCACATGACATGATTGCCATGATTCCCTCTAGTGTGTTGCATCTTCGCTCCACTAGTTTGCACGACTTGATTACTATTGCTTGCCTTGTTGCAACACCAATGATTGATACTTGCTCATTTCATTCGGTTGATGACAACCACCTACATGCTTTGCACATGATTGTTATTGCTTCTTGTCATATCTCTCCATATATTGCCTCTATCATGATAGATGATTTGACATGTATTGAGTGCAACAATGCCCTTAGTCTTGATAATGAGTTTGCCCCCATAGCATTCTCACATATATTTGGAGATTTTGACATATTTCTTGTGAAGCATGCTTGCCTTACCTCTTTGCACCATATTCCTCGTGCCATGAATATAGCCATTATTGCATCATATTATTCATGCACTTGTGTTTCTAATGGCTATGTGCAAGAGAAGAAAACCATCATGATGGATGATGTGTTTATCTACCATGCGCATACGTTCTTTGTTTTGTTGTGTGCATGTGTAGGATACTTGGACTTTGTGTCGACTTCCGCTTCACGTGAGTTGACCATTCGAGCTCTTGAGAGCGAGCCTCATACATTCGACCACGACTCGTTTCTACGCCACCTTTCCTACCACTTCGGCATTGTGAAGAATGCACAAGGACACGCCATCAAGGTGACATCTTTCTTGAGCATGGATATTGCGGATCATACTACTTGTGTTGCTTGCACCATGAGACTTATTGTTCATCTTGGACCACTTGATTGCACACTTGATAGAGATCTTGCTTCGACTTGTCATTTTCACCGTCCCATGCATCATGATATATATGCCTTGTGTGTTGCATCCAATTCTTGGATTACTTGCTCCTCTCATATGTTTGGTTGCAACAATGTCATCCCTTCACATATGCCATGTCCCATTGCTTGTCACATGATTGACTTGATTGCCTCACACATGATGAACAATTGCTCTTTCTATTGTGTTGAGTGCCACACTATGTTCACTACACCCTATGCACATTATGCTTGGATTGTCTTGCACTTAACCTGATGTAGGGTGGAACCCTAGATGGCCGATCTTTCACGAAAGCAGCGGATCCCAACTAAGAACACGAAGAACACGAGGGGAAACACGAGGGGAAGACACGAGAGAATCACTCAAACCAACAAGAACAATCACACATGTGCTAGATCTGATGAGGACATCAATACCAGTGTTACACCCACAGCCCCTGCTGCTATACATACTGGACCAATTACTAGAGCTCGCGCACGCCAATTAAATTACCAGGTACTTTCGTTTCTTGGTAATGATTCTAATGTTCATGAGAATATGATGCTGCCTAAATTGGATACATTTGTTTTGCTTACAAATGAAGGGCCTAACTTTGAGAAGGATGAACATTGGAGCAAGAACAAGCATGGAGATGATGGCATGCGCATGGGGAACAAGAACGGAGTTACAAGTGATGCTTTCAAGACGTTGAAGCCACCATAATGCGTGCATGAAGCCTTGGACGAAATATACAAGATGCTACTTCATAACTTTCGTCCAGAGGCTATTCTAGGTGCTGCGTCACCTTATTATTGGGCCAGGCCCATGTAATTTCGAAATACTTGAGTATAGGCTGTTTTTAGAGTCTGTATGTGTGGGGAAACAAGAGATAGGGTTGGTTTCGGACCCCTTCCCCAAGGGCCACGAAATTCCCCCCTCTTCCTCCATATATACAGCCCTTAGGGCGTCCTTTAGACTTGGGTTTTGTTTAGATTAAAAGTTCGCCATAGCTGCAACTTCGCGTACTTCGTTTGTGTTCAACGACCAGACAAAGGCGTCACAGAACCCCACCTTGATCAATAAAGCTTTCATCTTATATTCGCAATATCCAGATTGCAATCTCAGTTTCTTGCTTGTTCTTCGTTTGCTCGCAGGAAACAGACCCTCGTGGTCAGGTTGATCGTGCTCCGGCGTGGTCAATAACCTCTCGGAGTTGGTTTAGCGATTTCTAAGGCGCGACGTCATCGCACGTTCGTAGTCGGATCGTCAAAGTCGACTTCCACCAAAGCGATATCCATCATCTCATCGAAAGACGGAGTTGGTTTACAGATTTTACAGTTTTTCGTAGTTTAGATCGAGTTTGTCCCGTCTTTCGATGAGATGATGGATATCGCTTTGGTGGAAGTCGACTTTGACGATCCGACTACGAACGTGCGATGACGTCGCGCCTTAGCAATCGCTAAACCAACTCCGAGAGGTTATTGACCACGCCGGAGCACGATCAACCTGACCACGAGGGTCTGTTTCCTGTGAGCAAACGAAGAACAAGCAAGAAACTGAGATTGCAATCTGGATATTGCGAATATAAGATGAAAGCTTTATTGATCAAGGTGGGGTTCTGTGACGCCTTTGTCTGGTCGTTGAACACAAACGAAGTACGCGAAGTTGCAGCTATGGCGAACTTTTAATCTAAACAAAACCCAAAGTCTAAACGACGCCCTAAGGGCTGTATATATGGAGGAAGAGGGGGGAATTTCGTGGCCCTTGGGGAAGGGGTCCGAAACCAACCCTATCTCTTGTTTCCCCACACATACAGACTCTAAAAATAGCCTATACTCAAGTATTTCGAAATTACATGGGCCTGGCCCAATAATAAGGTGACGCAGCACCTAGAATAGCCTCTGGACGGAAGTTATGAAGTAGCATCTTGTATATTTCGTCCAAGGCTTCATGCACGCATTATGGTGGCTTCAATGTCCTGAAATCATCACTTGTAACTCCGTTCTTATCCCGCATGCGCATGCTATCATCTCCATGCTTGTTCTTGCTCCAATGTTCATCCTTCTCAAAGCTAGGCCCTTCATTTGTAAGCAAAACAAATGTATCCAATTTAGGCAGCATCATATTCTCATGAACATTAGAATCATTACCAAGAAACGAAAGTACCTGGTAATTTAATTGGCGTGCGCGAGCTCTAGTAATTGGTCCAGTATGTATAGCAGCAGGGGCTGTGGGTGTAACAATGGTATTGATGTCCTCATCATCCTCCCCTTCTTGAAACGAAGTCGTCCTCGACGGAAGCTCATCTCCCTCACCCAAATAAGGCTTCAAATCTGCAATGTTAAAAGTGGGACTAACCCCAAAATCTGCAGGCAGCTCAAGTTTATATGCATTATCATTTATTTTCTCTAACACCTTAAAAGGACCATCAGCACGTGGCATTAGCTTTGATTTGCGCAAATCAGGAAATCTATCCTTACGTAAATGTAACCAAACAAGATCTCCAGGTGCAAACACAACATGTTTTCTACCCTTATCTCCAGCAAGTTTATATTTAGCATTCATACGCTCAATGTTGTCCTTAGTTAACTCATGCATTTTTAAGATCAATTCAGCACGTTGTTTAGCATCAAAATTAACCTTCTCCGAAGATGGAAGAGTGATAGAGGCAAAGGTGTCCCGTCTTTCGATGAGATGATGAATATTGCTTTGATGGAAGTCGACTTTGACGATCCGACTACGAACGTGCGAGGACGTCGCGCCTTAGCAATCGCTAAACCAACTCCGAGAGGTTATCGACCACGCCGGAGCACGATCAACCTAACCACGAGGGTCTGTTTCCTGCGAGCAAACGAAGAACAAGCAAGAAACTGAGATTACAATCTGGATATTGCGAATATAAGATGAAAGCTTTATTGATCAAGGTGGAGTTCTGTGACGCCTTTGTCTGGTCGCTGAACACAAACGAAGTACGCGAAGTTGCAGCTATGGCGAACTTTTAATCTAAACAAAACCCAAAGTCTAAACGACACCCTAAGGGCTGTATATATAGAGGAAGATGGGGGAATTTCGTGGCCCTTGAGGAAGGGGTCCGAAACCAACCCTATCTCTTGTTTCCCCACACATACGGACTCTAAAAACAGCCTATACTTATGTATTTCGAAATTACATGGGCCTGGCCCAATAATAAGGTGACGCAGCACCTAGAATAGCCTCTGGACGAAAGTTATGAAGTAGCATCTTGTATATTTCGTCCAAGGCTTCATGCACGCATTATGGTGGCTTCAACATCCTGAAATCATCACTTGTAAATCCGTTCTTGTTCCCCATGCGCATGCCATCATCTCCATGCTTGTTCTTGCTCCAATGTTCATCCTTCTCGAAGCTAGGCCCTTCATTTGTAAGCAAAACAAATGTATCCAATTTAGGCAGCATCATATTCTCATGAACATTAGAATCATTACCAAGAAATGAAAGTACCTGGTAATTTAATTGGCGTGCGCGAGCTCTAGTAATTGGTCCAGTATGTATAGCAGCAGGGCCTGTGGGTGTAACAATGGTATTGATGTCCTCATCATCCTCCCCTTCTTGAAATGAAGTCGTCCTCGACGGAAGCTCATCTTCCTCACCCAAATAAGGCTTCAAATCTGCAATGTTAAAAGTGGGACTAACCCCAAAATCTGCAGGCAGCTCAAGTTTATATGCATTATCATTTATTTTCTCTAACACCTTAAAAGGACCATCAGCACGTGGCATTAGCTTTGATTTGCGCAAATCAGGAAATCTATCCTTACGCAAATGTAACCAAACAAGATCTCCAGGTGCAAACACAACATGTTTTCTACCCTTATCTCCAGCAAGTTTATATTTAGCATTCATACGCTCAATGTTTTCCTTAGTTAACTCATGCATTTTTAAGATCAATTCAGCACGTTGTTTAGCATCAAGAGATAGGGTTGGTTTCGGACCCCTTCCTCAAGGGCCACGAAATTCCCCCCTCTTCCTCCATATATACAGCCCTTAGGGCGTCGTTTAGACTTTGGGTTTTGTTTAGATTAAAAGTTCGCCATAGCTGCAACTTCGCGTACTTCGTTTGTGTTCAGCGACCAGACAAAGGCGTCACAGAACTCCACCTTGATCAATAAAGCTTTCATCTTATATTCGCAATATCCAGATTGCAATCTCAGTTTCTTGCTTGTTCTTCGTTTGCTTGTAGGAAACAGACCCTCGTGGTCAGGTTGATCGTGCTCCGGCGTGGTCGATAACCTCTCGGAGTTGGTTTAGCGATTGCTAAGGCGCGACGTCCTCGCACGTTCGTAGTCGGATCGTCAAAGTCGACTTCCATCAAAGCGATATTCATCATCTCATCGAAAGACGGGACACCTTTGCCTCTATCAGACACCGCGTGCATCTTCTACTTCCACTGCACCAGCACCTCCATCAGGTTCCACCTCCAGCCGTGATACAAGAAAGCAGGCACAACCACCACTATCTGCCAAGAGTGCACCTGCTAGGCCTGCACAGAGCTCTTCTTCTTCCATGGCATCGACAGGGCACACAAGTGATATTATTTGTCGTCGTTGTTAGGGAAGAGGACATTATGCGAGAGAATGCAAATCTCAGCGTGTAATGATTGCTACTGAGGATGGTGGGTATGAGTCCGCTAGTGACTATGATGAGGAGACTTTGGCTCTTATTACACGTGAAGAACATGGTGGAGATGATTCTGAAAGTGAGACGCAATACATGGCTCCTGAAGACGCTGACAGGTATGAATGTTTAGTTGCTCAACGTGTTTTGAGTGTGCAGGTCACACAAGCAGAGCAAAATCAGAGGCATAATTTGTTCCATACAAAGGGAGTTGTGAAGGAACGTTCTGTTCGCGTCATCATAGATGGAGGGAGCTGTAACAACTTGGCTAGCATGGAGATGGTGGAGAAGCTATCTCTCACCACAAGACCACATCCACATCCTTACTACATCCAATGGTTCAACAACAGCGGCAAGGTTAAGGTAACACGTACTGTTCGTGTGCATTTTAGTATCTCTACATATGTTGATTATGTTGATTGTGATGTGGTACCCATGCAAGCATGTTCCTTATTACTTGGTAGAGCATGGCAATTTGATAAAAATTCTGTACACCATGGTAGAAATAATCAGTATACTCTTGTTCATAAGGATAAAAATATTACTTTGCTTCCTATGACTCCTGATTCCATTTTGAAAGATGACATTAATAGAGCTAATAAAGCAAAACAGGAGAAAAATAAGAGTGAAAATCAGATTGTGGCAAAAGAATTTGAGCAACAAATGAAACCTAATAATAAACTATCTAGTGTTGTTTCTGAAATTAAATTGAAAAGTGCATGTTTACTTGCCACAAAATCTGATATTGATGAGCTAGATTTCAGCAAATCTGTTTGCTATGCTTTTGTGTGCAAAGAGGCATTATTTTCATTTGAGGACGTGCCTTCCTCTTTGCCCCCTACTGTCACTAACATTTTGTAGGAGTTCGCTGACGTCTTCCCACAAGACGTGCCATCGGGATTACCACCTATTCGAGGGATTGAGCATCAAATTGATTTAATTCCCAGTGCATCGCTACCCAACCGTGCACCATACCGTACCAATCCACGAAGGAGATTATGCGTCAAGTACAGGAGCTGCTCGACAAAGGTTATATATGCGAATCTCTTAGTCCTTCTGCTGTTCCTATTATACTAGTGCCTAAAAAGGATGGTACGTCCCGTATGTGTGTTGATTGTAGAGGCATTAATAATATTACTATTCGTTATCGTCATCCTATTCCTAGGCTAGATGATATGCTTGATGAATTGAGTGGCTCTACAATATTCTCCGAAGTTGATTTGCGTAGTGGATACCATCAAATTCGTATGAAATTGGGAGATGAATGGAAAACTGCATTTAAAACTAAGTTTGGTTTATATGAGTGGTTAGTCATGCCTTTTGGGTTAACTAATGCACCTAGTACTTTCATGAGACTAATGAACGAAGTTTTACGTGCTTTTATTGGACGATTTGTGGTAGTCTATTTTGATGATATACTGATTTATAGCAAATCTTTGGAAGAACATTTGGAACATTTACGTGCTGTTTTTATTGCTCTACGTGATGCACGTTTGTTTGGTAACCTTGGGAAGTGCACCTTTTGCACCGACCGAGTATCTTTTCTTGGCTATGTTGTTACTCCACAGGGAATTGAAGTTGATAAAGCCAAGATTGAAGCTATTGAGAGTTGGCCGCAGCCCAAAACGGTCACACAAGTGCGGAGTTTTCTTGGACTCGCTGGTTTCTATAGGCGTTTTGTGAGAGATTTTAGCACCATTGCTGCACCTCTCAATGAGCTTACAAAGAAGGATGTGCCTTTTGTTTGGGGTACCGCATAGGAAGAAGCCTTCACGGTATTGAAAGATAAGTTGACACATGCTCCTTTACTCCAACTTCCTGATTTTAATAAGACTTTTGAGCTTGAATGTGATGCTAGTGGAATTGGATTAGGAGGTGTGTTATTACAAGATGGCAAACCTGTTGCATACTTTTCTGAAAAATTGAGTGGGCCTAGTCTGAATTATTCTACTTATGATAAAGAACTATATGCTCTTGTTCGGACTTTAGAAACATGGCAACATTATTTATGGCCCAAAGAATTTGTTATACATTCTGATCATGAATCTTTCAAACATACTAAAAGTCAAGCTAAACTGAATCGTAGACATGCTAAATGGGTTGAATTCATTGAAACTTTCCCTTATGTCATTAAACACAAGAAGGGTAAAGAAAATGTTATTGCTGATGCATTGTCTCGTCGCTATACTATGCTTTCACAACTTGACTTCAAAATATTTGGTTTGGAGACCATCAAAGATCAATATGTGCATGATGCTGATTTTAAAGATGTATTGCAGAATTGTAAAGAAGGAAGAACCTGGACCAAGTTTGTCGTTAATGATGGATTTGTGTTCCGTGCTAACAAGCTATGCATTCCAGCTAGCTCTCTTCGTCTTTTGTTGTTGCAGGAGGCGCATGGAGGAGGATTAATGGGACACTTTGGCGTGAAGAAGACGGAGGACGTACTTGCTACACATTTCTTTTGGCCAAAGATGAGACGGGATGTTGAGCGTTTTGTTGCTCGCTGCAGTACATGTCAAAAAGCTAAGTCACGACTCAATCCTCATGGTTTATATATGCCTTTGCCTGTACCTAGTGTTCCTTGGGAGGATATATCTATGGACTTTGTTTTCGGTTTACCTCGAACAAAGAAGGGGAGGGATAGCATATTTGTTGTTGTGGATAGATTCTCGAAAATGGCACACTTTATACCATGTCATAAAAGTGATGATGCTGTTAATGTTGCTGATTTGTTCTTTCGTGAAATTATTCGCTTGCATGGTGTGCCAAATACTATTGTTTCAGATCGTGATACTAATTTCTTAGCAACTTTTGGAGATGTTTATGGGCTAAGTTGGGGACTAAACTGCTTTTTAGTACTACTTGTCACCCCCAAACTGATGGAAAAACTGAAGTAGTCAATAGAACATTGTCTACTATGCTTAGGGCTGTTTTGAAGAATAATAAGAAAATGTGGGAAGAATGCTTGCCTCATATTGAATTTGCTTATAATCGTTCATTGCATTCTACTACTAAGATGTGCCCTTTTGAAATTGTGTATGGTTTCCTACCTCGTGCACCAATTGATTTGTTGCCTCTTCCATCTTCGGAGAAGGTTAATTTTGATGCTAAAGAACGTGCTGAATTGATATTAAAAATGCATGAGTTAACTAAGGAAAACATTGAGCGTATGAATGCTAAATATAAACTTGCTGGAGATAAGGGTAGAAAACATGTTGTGTTTGCACCTGGAGATCTTGTTTGGTTACATTTGCGTAAGGATAGATTTCCTGATTTGCGCAAATCAAAGCTAATGCCATGTGCTGATGGTCCTTTAAGGTGTTAGAGAAAATAAATGATAATGCATATAAACTTGAGCTGCCTGCAGATTTTGGGGTTAGTCCCACTTTTACCATTGCAGATTTGAAGCCTTATTTGGGTGAGGGAGATGAGCTTCCGTCGAGGACGACTTCATTTCAAGAAGGGGAGGATGATGAGGACATCAATACCATTGTTACACCCACAGCCCCTGCTGCTATACATACTGGACCGATTACTAGAGCTCGCGCACGCCAATTAAATTACCAGGTACTTTCGTTTCTTGGTAATGATTCTAATGTTCATGAGAATATGATGCTGCCTAAATTGGATACATTTGTTTTGCTTACAAATGAAGGGCCTAGCTTTGAGAAGGATGAACATTGGAGCAAGAACAAGCATGGAGATGATGGCATGCGCATGGGGAACAAGAACGGAGTTACAAGTGATGATTTCAGGACGTTGAAGCCACCATAATGCGTGCATGAAGCCTTGGACGAAATATACAAGATGCTACTTCATAACTTTCGTCCAGAGGCTATTCTAGGTGCTGCGTCACCTTATTATTGGGCCAGGCTCATGTAATTTCGAAATACATAAGTATAGGCTGTTTTTAGAGTCCGTATGTGTGGGGAAACAAGAGATAGGGTTGGTTTCGGACCCCTTCCTCAAGGGCCACGAAATTCCCCCCTCTTCCTCCATATATACAGCCCTTAGGGCGTCGTTTAGACTTTGGGTTTTGTTTAGATTAAAAGTTCGCCATAGCTGCAACTTCGCGTACTTCGTTTGTGTTCAACGACCAGACAAAGGCGTCACAGAACCCCACCTTGATCAATAAAGCTTTCATCTTATATTCGCAATATCCAGATTGCAATCTCAGTTTCTTGCTTGTTCTTCGTTTGCTCGCAGGGAACAGACCCTCGTGGTCAGGTTGATCGTGCTCCGGCGTGGTCAATAACCTCTCGGAGTTGGTTTAGCGATTGCTAAGGCGCGACGTCATCGCACGTTCGTAGTCGGATCGTCAAAGTCGACTTCCACCAAAGCAATATCCATCATCTCATCGAAAGACGGGACACCTTTGCCTCTATCACCTACATCATAGTGGAATTGGATTAGGAGGTGTGTTATTACAAGATGGCAAACCTGTTGCATACTTTTCTGTAAAATTGAGTGGGTCTAGTCTGAACTATTCTACTTATGATAAAGAATTATATGCTCTTGTTCGGACTTTAGAAACATGGCAACATTATTTATGGCCCAAAGAATTTGTTATACATTCTGATCATGAATCTTTGAAACACATTAAAAGTCAAGCAAAACTGAACCGTAGACATGCTAAATGGGTTGAATTCATTGAGACTTTCCCTTATGTCATTAAACACAAGAAGGGTAAAGAAAATGTTATTGCTGATGCATTGTCTCGTCGTTATACTATGCTTTCACAACTTGAATTTAAAATATTTGGTTTGGAGACCATCAAAGATCAATATGTGCATGATGCTGAATTTAAAGATGTATTGCAGAATTGTAAAGAAGGTAGAACATGGAACAAGTTCGTCGTTAACGATGGATTTGTGTTTCGTGCTAACAAGCTATGCATTCCAGCTAGCTTCGTTCGTCTTTTGTTGTTGCAGGAGGCGCATGGAGGAGGACTAATGGGACACTTTGGCGTGAAGAAGACGGAGGATATACTTGCTACACATTTCTTTTGGCCAAAGATGAGACGGGATGTTGAGCGTTTTGTTGCTCGCTGCACTACATGTCCAAAAGCTAAGTCACGACTCAATCCTCATGGTTTATATATGCCTTTGCCTGTACCTAGTGTTCCTTGGGAGGATATATCTATGGACTTTGTTTTAGGTTTACCTCGAACAAAGAAGGGGAGGGATAGCATATTTGTTGTCGTGGATAGATTCTCGAAAATGGCACACTTTATACCATGTCATAAAAGTGATGATGCTGTTAATGTTGCTGATTTGTTCTTTCGTGAAATTATTCGCTTGCATGGTGTGCCAAATACTATTGTTTCAGATCGTGATACTAAATTTCTTAGCAACTTTTGGAGATGTTTATGGGCTTAGTTGGGGACTAAACTGCTTTTTAGTACTACTTGTCACCCCCAAACTGATGGACAAACTGAAGTAGTCAATAGAACATTGTCTACTATGCTTAGGGCTGTTTTGAAGAATAATAAGAAAATGTGGGAAGAATGCTTGCCTCATATTGAATTTGCTTATAATCGTTCATTGCATTCTACTACTAAGATGTGCCCTTTTGAAATTGTGTATGGTTTCCTACCTCGTGCACCAATTGATTTGTTGCCTCTTCCATCTTCGGAGAAGGTTAATTTTGATGCTAAGAACGTGCTGAATTGATATTAAAAATGCATGAGTTAACTCAGGACAACATTGAGCGTATGAATGCTAAATATAAACTTGCTGGAGATAAGAGTAGAAAACATGTTGTGTTTGCACCTGGAGATCTTGTTTGGTTACATTTGCGTAAGGATAGATTTCCTGATTTGCGCAAATCAAAGCTAATGCCATGTGCTGATGGTCCTTTAAAGGTGTTAGAGAAAATAAATGATAATGCATATAAACTTGAGCTGCCTCCAGATTTTGGGGTTAGTCCCACTTTTAACATTGCAGATTTGAAGCCTTATTTGGGTGAGGGAGATGAGCTTCCGTCGAGGACGACTTCATTTCAAGAAGGGGAGGATGATGAGGACATCAATACCATTGTTACACCCACAGCCCCTGCTGCTATACATACTGGACCAATTACTAGAGCTCGCGCACGCCAATTAAATTACCAGGTACTTTTGTTTCTTGGTAATGATTCTAATGTTCATGAGAATATGATGCTGCCTAAATTGGATACATTTGTTTTGCTTACAAATGAAGGGCCTAGCTTTGAGAAGGATGAACATTGGAGCAAGAACAAGCATGGAGATGATGGCATGCGCATGGGGAACAAGAACGGAGTCACAAGTGATGATTTCAGGACGTTGAAGCCACCATAATGCGTGCATGAAGCCTTGGACGAAATATACACGATGCTACTTCATAACTTTCGTCCAGAGGCTATTCTAGGTGCAGCGTCACCTTATTATTGGGCCAGGCCCATGTAATTTCGAAATACATAAGTATAGGCTGTTTTTAGAGTCCGTATGTGTGGGGAAACAAGAGATAGGGTTGGTTTCGGACCCCTTCCTCAAGGGCCACGAAATTCCCCCCTCTTCCTCCATATATACAACCCTTAGGGCGTCGTTTAGACTTTGGGTTTTGTTTAGATTAAAAGTTCGCCATAGCTGCAACTTCGCGTACTTCGTTTGTGTTCAACGACCAGAAAAAGGCGTCACAGAACCCCACCTTGATCAATAAAGCTTTCATCTTATATTCGCAATATCCAGATTGCAATCTCAGTTTCTTGCTTGTTCTTTGTTTGCTCGCAGGGAACAGACCCTCGTGGTCAGGTTGATCGTGCTCCGGCGTGGTCAATAACCTCTCGGAGTTAGTTTAGCGATTGCTAAGGCGCGACGTCATCGCACGTTCGTAGTCGGATCGTCAAAGTCGACTTCCACCAAAGCGATATCCATCATCTCATCGAAAGACGGGACACCTTTGCCTCTATCACCTACATCATAGTGGAATTGGATTAGGAGGTGTGTTATTACAAGATGGCAAACCTGTTGCATACTTTTCTGTAAAATTGAGTGGGTCTAGTCTGAACTATTCTACTTATGATAAAGAATTATATGCTCTTGTTCGGACTTTAGAAACATGGCAACATTATTTATGGCCCAAAGAATTTGTTATACATTCTGATCATGAATCTTTGAAACACATTAAAAGTCAAGCAAAACTGAACCGTAGACATGCTAAATGGGTTGAATTCATTGAAACTTTCCCTTATGTCATTAAACACAAGAAGGGTAAAGAAAATGTTATTGCTGATGCATTGTCTCGTCGTTATACTATGCTTTGACAACTTGAATTTAAAATATTTGGTTTGGAGACCATCAAAGATCAATATGTGCATGATGCTGAATTTAAAGATGTATTGCAGAATTGTAAAGAAGGTAGAACATGGAACAAGTTCATCGTTAACGATGGATTTGTGTTTCGTGCTAACAAGCTATGCATTCCAGCTAGCTTCGTTCGTCTTTTGTTGTTGCAGGAGGCGCATGGAGGAGGACTAATGGGACACTTTGGCGTGAAGAAGACGGAGGATATACTTGCTACACATTTCTTTTGGCCAAAGATGAGACGGGATGTTGAGCGTTTTGTTGCTCGCTGCAGTACATGTCAAAAAGCTAAGTCACGACTCAATCCTCATGGTTTATATATGCCTTTGCCTGTACCTAGTGTTCCTTGGGAGGATATATCTATGGACTTTGTTTTAGGTTTACCTCGAACAAAGAAGGGGAGGGATAGCATATTTGTTGTCGTGGATAGGTTCTCGAAAATGGCACACTTTATACAATGTCATAAAAGCGATGATGTTGTTAATGTTGCTGATTTGTTCTTTCGTGAAATTATTCGGTTGCATGGTGTGCCAAATACTATTGTTTCATATCGTGATACTAAATTTCTTAGTCACTTTTGGAGATGTTTATGGGCTAAGTTGGGGACTAAACTGCTTTTTAGTACTACTTGTCGCCCCCAAACTGATGGTCGAACTGAAGTAGTCAATAGAACATTGTCTACTATGCTTAGGGCTGTTTTGAAGAATAATAAGAAAATGTGGGAAGAATGCTTGCCTCATATTGAATTTGCTTATAATCGTTTGTTGCATTCTACTACTAAGATGTGCCCTTTTGAAATTGTGTATGGTTTCCTACCTCATGCACCCATTGATTTGTTGCCTCTTCCATCTTCGGAGAAGGTTAATTTTGATGCTAAACAACGTGCTGAATTGATCTTAAAAATGCATGAGTTAATTAAGGAAAACATTGAGCGTATGAATGAATGCTAAATATAAACTTGCTGGAGATAAGGGTAGAAAACATGTTGTCTTTGCACCTGGAGATCTTGTTTGGTTACATTTGCGTAAGCATAGGTTTCGTAATTTGCGCAAATCAAAGCTAATGCCACGTGCTCATGGTCCTTTTAAGGTATTAGAGAAAATAAATGATAATGCATATAAACTTGAGCTGCCTGCAGATTTTGGGGTTAGCCCCACTTTTAACATTGCAGATTTGAAGCCTTATTTGGGTGAGGAAGATGAGCTTCCGTCGAGGACGACTTCATTTCAAGAAGGGGAGGATGATGAGGACATCAATACCATTGTTACACCCACAATCCCTGCTACTATACATACTGGACCGATTACTAGAGCTCGCGCACGCCAATTAAATTACCAGGTACTTTCGTTTCTTGGTAATGATTCTAATGTTCATGAGAATATGATGCTGCCTAAATTGGATACATTTGTTTTGCTTACAAATGAAGGGCCTAGCTTGGAGAAGGATGAACATTGGAGCAAGAACAAGCATGGAGTTGATGGCATGCGCAAGGGAGACAAGAACAGAGTTTCAAGTGATGATTTCAGGACTTTGAAGCCACCATAATGAGTGCATGAAGCCTTGGACGAAATATACAAGATGCCACTTCATAATTTTCGTCCAGAGGCTATTCTAGGTGCTGTGTCACCTTATTTTGGGCCAGGCCCATGTAATTTCGAAATACTTCAATATAGGCTGTTTTTAGAGTCCGTATGTGTGGGGAAACAAGAGTCAGGGTGGGTTTCGGACCCCTACTCCAAGGGCCACGAAATTCCCCCCTCTTCCTCCATATATATAGCCCCTAGGGCATCGTTTAGACTTTGGGTTTTGTTTAGATTAAAAGTTCACCATAGCCGCAACTTCGCGTACTTCGTTTGTGTTCAACGACCAGACAAAGGCGTCACAGAACCCCGCCTTGATCAATAAAGCTTTCCTCTTATATTCGCAATATCCAGATTGCAATCCTAGTTTCTTGCTTGTTCGTCGTTTGCCTGCAGGAAACAGACCTTCGTGGTCAGGTTGATCGTGCTCCGGCGTGGTCAATAACCTCTCGGAGTTGGTTTAGCGATTGCTAAGGCGCGACGTCCTCGCACATTCATAGTCGGATCGTCAAAGTCGACTTCCTCCAAAACGATAGCCACCATCTTATCGAAAGACGGGACACCTTGCCTCTATCAAATTGCCAACCCAAACCCTTAGGTCACCCATGCTAGTAACCTCGCCAGGAGCAGAGTATATGGCTAGTCTATGGTGTGATCGGTTACCATTAAGGATTGGTAACTACGTGTTTCCCTTGGACCTAATAGTATTGGAATCGCAAGGACTGGATGTGATATTAGGCATGGATTGGTTATCGAAGTATGAAGGGAACATTGAATGCGCTAGTAAGTCGATTTTGCTTACCACCCCAGAAGGAAGAAGGATCAAGTATGTATCCCGACATGTGCCGAAGAGGACTCAGGTGAATTCTTTATCAGGAGTTGTACAGGAGGAAGTACCAGTGGTGAAGAATTTCCCTGACGTATTTCCAGAGGAGTTGCCAGGCATGCCACCGGATAGAGACATTGAGTTTTTGATTGAGCTTTTGCCAGGCACAGGGCCAATATCTAAGAGACCGTACAGGATGCCCGCAAAAGATTTGGAGGAGATTAAGAAGCAGATTAAGGAGTTACTGGATAAAGGCTATATTCGCCCAAGTTCTTCACCCTGGGGTTCGCCAGTACTTCTAGTGGAGAAGAAGGATGGATCGTTAAGGATGGTTGTTGATTATCGAGGACTGAATGAAGTGACCATAAAAAACAAGTACCCACTGCCGATGATCAATGATTTGTTTGACCGCTTACAAGGAGCTAAGGTATTTTCCAAGATCGATCTGCGGTCAGGATACCATCAGTTGAAGATTCGAGAGCAGGATATACCTAAGACGGCTTTTACCACTAGGTATGGGCTGTATGAGTATACTGTTCTGTCATTTGGTCTGACTAACGCACCTGCCTATTTCATGAACTTGATGAACAAGGTGTTTATGGAGTTTTTGGATAAGTTTGTCATACTGTTCATTGATGGCATTTTGGTCTACTCAAAGAACAAAGAGGAGCATAAGGAACATTTGCGTTTGGTACTTGAGAAGCTCAGAGAACATCAGTTATACGCCAAGTTCAGCAAATGTGAGTTTTGGTTGAAGGAAGTTGGATTCCTCGGACATGTTATATCCGGAGAAGGAATAGCAGTAGACCCCACCAAAGTTGACACTGTAACAAACTGGGAATCACCCACGTCAGTTGGAGAGATCCGGAGTTTTCTTGGACTCGCAGGATACTACCGGAGGTTCATTGAGAATTTCTCGAGGATTGCTAAGCCCATGACGGAGCTGTTGAAGAAGGACACCTAGTTCAACTGGACTGAGGAATGTGAAGCTAGTTTCGAGGAGTTGAAGAAACGTTTGGTTACATCACCAGTGTTGATTCTGCCAGATCAGCGCAAGGATTATGAAGTATACTGCGATGCTTCTCGTCGAGGACTTGGAGCAGTGCTTATGCAGGAAGGAAGAGTTGTTTCATATGCTTCACGACAGCTTAAACCCCATGAGATGAATTACGCTACGCATGATTTGGAGTTAGCAGCCGTAGTACATGCGTTGAAGACATGGAGACATTTTCTTATCGGAAACCACTGTGAGGTGTACACGGATCACAAGAGTTTGAAATACATCTTCACGCAGAAGGAGTTCAATCTCAGGCAAAGGAGATGGTTGGAGCTCATAAAGGATTATGATATGAGATTGCATTATCACCCCGGAAAGGCTAACGTAGTAGCAGATGCGTTGAGCCACAAGATCCATGTCAACACACTCATGACCGGAGAGTTACCGAAGGAATTAGCCGAGGATCTTCGCGAGCTATGTTTGGAAATAGTTCCGAGAGGCTATGTTGCAGCATTGGAGATACAGTCTACTCTGATGGATAAGATCAGAGAAGCTCAGAAGGCAGACAAGGAGATTGCCGGAATAAAGGAAAAGATGAGCAAAGGAAAAGCCAAGGGATTTCATGAGGACGAGCACGATACCTTATGGTTTGAGGACTGCGTTTATGTGCCTAATGACCCGGAGATCAGGAAGTTGATTCTGCAGGAGGCTCATGACTCGCCGTATTTGATTCACCCAGGAAATACCAAGATGTATTTGGATTTGAAGGATACTTTCTGGTGGACCGGAATGAAGAAGGATATTGCGGAGTATGTAGCAGTTTGTGATGTATGTCAGAGAGTGAAGGCCGAGCATCAGAAGCCAGCAGGATTGCTACAGCCATTGCCGATACCCGAATGGAAGTGGGATAAGCTAGGCATGAATTTTATCACAGGATTGCCCAAGACTCGTTCAGGCTATGACTCAATATGGGTTGTAGTCGATCGTTTGACGAAAGTGGCTCATTTCATCCCAGTGAAGACCACTTACACCAGTGCTAAGTTGGCAAAGATATACATGACCAGGATCGTATGTCTGCATGGAGTTCCGAGGACCATTGTATCAGATAGAGGAACCCAGTTTATTTCAAAGTTTTGGAATCAGTTGCACGAAACTTTGGGTACCAGGCTAGAGTTCAGTACAGCCTTTCATCCACAGACAGATGGACAGATCGAAAGAGTCAATCAGATTTTGGAGGACATGCTGAGAGCTTGTGCGCTAGATTATGGATCCAGTTGGGATGACAATTTGCCGTATGCAGAGTTTTCTTATAACAACAGTTATCAATCCAGCTTGAAGATGGCCCCTTTCGAAGCTTTGTACGGAAGGAGGTGTAGAACACCATTGTTATGGGACGAAGTTGGAGACCGCCAGTTGTTTGGACCAGCCTTGATTAAAGAATCTGAACAGAAGGTGAAGTTGATTCGCGATAGGCTCAAGGTAGCCTAGTCCAGGCAGAAGAGCTATGCGGATTCAAAACGTAAGGAGACAGTTTATGAAGCCGGAGACCGAGTTTATCTTCGAGTATCTCCACTTCGAGGAGTTAAGCGCTTTGGAGTTAAGGGAAAGTTAGCGCCACGATTTGTAGGACCATACAAAGTTTTAGAGCGTATGGGAGAAGTTGCCTACAAGTTGGAATTACCCGAAGGATTGTCAGGAGTTCACGATGTGTTCCATATTTCCCAGTTGAAGAAGTGCCACGCAGAGATGGCTGATATACCACTGAGAGATACAGTACCACTGGAAGCAATTCAGTTGGATAGTGATTTGACTTATGAGGAGAAACCAGTCAAGATTCTCGAATATGCCAGTCGAGTCACGCGCAGCAAGGTTATCAAGTTTTGCAAAGTTCAGTGGAGCCACCATGATGTAGGGCGGAACCCTAGATGGCCGATCTTTCACGAAAGGAGCGGATCCCTACGAAGGACGTGATGAACACGAGGGGAAACACGAGGGAAACACGAGGGGGAACACGAGAGAAATCACTCAACCAACAACAATAGATCACACATGCGCTAGATCGATGAACACAAAGGTAAGATACAAGATCCAAGTCAACAACGGACGATACAAACGGTAACCGGTTCTTCTCCGTGAGGAGGTCTTGAATCCGGGGGTCTTCTCCGTGAGGGGTCTTGAATCCAAGGTGGATCTTCTCCGTAGAGGGCCGCGGTCTCTCTCGTGGAGTAGATCCGATATGGATGAGCAAAGCTCTATCTCTAAATGAGCTAATCCTTTGCTAACCCTAGAAAGATGGAGGAGAAAGAGTATATATAGTCTAGGGGTCGAAGGGGTACACGGGCCTCGGCCCTTACTGTGCGCAGACAGGGGTGGCCGGATGTCCGGGCGACGGGCCGGATGTCCGGGGCTTCAGGAGGGGCCGGATGTCGGGCTGGGGCCGGATGTCCGGGCTGGAGGGTAAAACTTCTGGATGTCTTCTGTCGTCGATGCCGGATTTCCGGGGGAAGGGCCGGATGTCCGGGCTTTGGCGAGGCGCCGGATGTCCGGGGCTGGCGCCGGATGTCCGGCCGCTGATGTTGTTGGCCGTCTGTTGGTGCAGCTCCTTGGCGGCTGCACAGGCGCCGGATGTCCGGCCGTTGGCCCGGATGTCCGCCCGATGTAGCTTCAGCAGCTCCGTCTTCTTCCGTCGTCGCTTCCAGGCCTCCCTCGCGGATGGTGTAGTTGTACCTTGGCGCTTGCACTCCTCCTCGTCGTCCGTAGTGTTCCGACAATACCTATGCATGCACACGAGTGGAGTGTCAAGTAGTATACCATCCTCGAAGGGGTCAAGTGAGCACGTGTAAAGGAGATGATTCACCTTTGCGTATGTGAAGTAGATGTCGCACGTGTCACTCGCCGAATGGACTCTTGACATGGTGATGTCCATAGGATGCTCCGCATCATCTCCCCTCCCTTGGGAAAGATCCGACCTCGGATCGAAAACCAAATCACCATGGAAAAGAGATGGCTTCGCCGTGTAGAAGTGGACGTTCACCAAGTACGTGTCATCTTGAAGCTCGAAATGGGCACTCTCCAATGTCGCACCGTCTTGTGATTCCTTCAAAAGGAGTAAGGACAACAAACACTTGGAAAAACAAATGTGGTTAGCGTTAGTGCAAAACCAAGCATTCAAGAGGTGATTCACCAAACAAGTGTCGTCATCATGCAAAGCATATGGTGTGACAAAGGATTGAGACATGGCATGTAAGTATATCAATCGAGCACAAGCAAAGATATCATGGGGGCAAGCATGTAAATTGGAGGTAGAGATGCAAATATGTGTGTCAAGAGAATAAGCATCTACCTCAGGTTCATAGCAAGCATGGGCAAAGCGCTCAATGAAAGGTCTATGGTAGGCATAGGAATCATTCACGACACCTAAGAAGATGAGATGTCTAAACACATGGGTTAAGTGCAAGACAATCCAAGCATAATGTGCATAGGGTGTAGTGAACATAGTGTGGCACTCAACACAATAGAAAGAGCAATTGTTCATCATGTGTGAGGCAATCAAGTCAATCATGTGACAAGCAATGGGACATGGCATATGTGAAGGGATGACATTGTTGCAACCAAACATATGAGAGGAGCAAGTAATCCAAGAATTGGATGCAACACACAAGGCATATATATCATGATGCATGGGACGGTGAAAATGACAAGTCGAAGCAAGATCTCTATCAAGTGTGCAATCAAGTGGTCCAAGATGAACAATAAGTCTCATGGTGCAAGCAACACAAGTAGTATGATCCGCAATATCCATGCTCAAGAAAGATATCACCTTGATGGCGTGTCCTTGTGCATTCTTCACAATGCCGAAGTGGTAGGAAAGGTGGCGTAGAAACGAGTCGTGGTCGAATGTATGAGGCTCGCTCTCAAGAGCTCGAATGGTCAACTCACGTGAAGCGGAAGTCGACACAAAGTCCAAGTATCCTACACATGCACACAACAAAACAAAGAACGTATGCGCATGGTAGATAAACACATCATCCATCATGATGGTTTTCTTCTCTTGCACATAGCCATTAGAAACACAAGTGCATGAATAATATGATGCAATAATGGCTATATTCATGGCACGAGGAATATGGTGCAAAGAGGTAAGGCAAGCATGCTTCACAAGAAATATGTCAAAATCTCCAAATATATGTGAGAATGCTATGGGGGCAAACTCATTATCAAGACTAAGGGCATTGTTGCACTCAATACATGTCAAATCATCTATCATGATAGAGGCAATATATGGAGAGATATGACAAGAAGCAATAACAATCATGTGCAAAGCATGTAGGTGGTTGTCATCAACCGAATGAAATGAGCAAGTATCAATCATTGGTGATGCAACAAGGCAAGCAATAGTAATCAAGTCGTGCAAACTAGTGGAGCGAAGATGCAACACACTAGAGGGAATCATGGCAATCATGTCATGTGAGTAAAGAATAGGCATAGGCAATGTACATGACATATCGCAAGCACGAACACAAATCAAGATCATAGTATCATCATAGGCATGGGGCACAAAGCAATCATGGCAATAACAAACAATATCTCCACCACGCTTGCAAATACACATACAAGTACTAGAATCAATCATCATGTGTAATGCAAAGCATGGGTCACAAATGCATGGCAAAGGCATAGTAATGGGCATATCATGCAAAGTGAACATGGCAAGATGGGCAAAGGATATATAATGGACAACAACCCATAACCATGTGAGGGCCATGTAAAAGAAATGCGCGAAGTGTTTGCGCGAAGTGAGCGGTGGGAAAGGCAATCCATGGGATCCCAAGTCATCATTGCTCTCTAGAGCTCGTTTTGTCAACTCGTGGGATTGCGAGGTTGACAAGTATTCATGGGTACCTACACAAAAGAGACACAAACCAAAGAAATTGTGCGCGTGGTAAATGTACACATCATCCATCATGATGTGTATGTGCAAGTGAGTTTTAGCACAAGATAAGCATCGCTCAAAGAAATTTGATGCATGGTATAAGAACATGTCATCCATCATGAAAGAATAGTTGTTATGTATGACACGATCGGGATGCAAATTGAGCATACTAGTATATGGCACAACAATATCATTATGATTCATGGGGAGCATATTGTGCACATAATTATTGGGATCATGCAATGGATAGGATGGATCAAAATCTCCTAAAATGTATGAGGAAACTATGGGGGTCTCCTCATGAGCAATATTGTAATCATATGGAGAAAATGGACAACATCCACAACAATGCATATCCGAAGCTAGGTGGTCATGGCATGGCATATGAGATAAATGATGCAAAGGGAGCATGTCAATATCATCACAAGAAAAACAAATGCCAATAACCATGGGCTTGTCATCTATGCCATATGTGCAAATTGGGTTAATTTTAATGGCATATGCATAGTCACTACGAAGAGATTGCAAATATGACATATGATTGATCTCATGCATAGCATATGACAAGTCAAGCGGATTGTCAAACATGATGTGACCTAAAGAATTGTCACAAGAAATCCTATGTAACTTGGCATCACAACTAATAGACTCCACATGGCAATCATCATACTCATCATAAATGGGTAAATCATCCCATGGGGAAATCTCACTAGCATGAAGCAAGGTAATAGGTGGATCAACATCATGCAAGCAATCAATGTCAAGAATGTCCACTAGTGGGACTAGAGCATCACCGTCACCTATGTTACCTTTGTCATTCCAATCAAGTGGTGTAGGTGAGGTGGGAAAGACCAAATGGTGGTCATCTTCATCTTGATGGAACCATGTGGGGGGTGCATCATATTGCACCATGGCCATCGTCATGTCCATAGGAAGGACGAAGTCATCGTGAATCGGCGCGTCATCATAAATGAGACCTAGCACCAAATGAGAAGACACAATAGAGGTAGAGGTTAAGTCGTTAGAAATCGAAGTGGCCTCACTCTCTCTATGTGGTGGTTCACT
Organism: Triticum aestivum; assembly: GCF_018294505.1. Classification (NCBI taxonomy): domain Eukaryota; kingdom Viridiplantae; phylum Streptophyta; class Magnoliopsida; order Poales; family Poaceae; genus Triticum; species Triticum aestivum. The sequence continues at coordinate 339,027,687 of NC_057814.1, forward strand.
CACTCCCTCAAAGTAGGTGCACTCAATCGCATGTATGGTGGAGTCACTCATCTCACTCAAGTGGTGGGGGTTGTGGCTCTCCTCACATGGGAATTGGGGCAACACATCGGATATGGGGCTAGTGGTGAAGTCACTCTGATGTAGGGTGGAACCCTAGATGGCCGATCTTTCACGAAAGGAGCGGATCCCTACGAAGAACGTGATGAACACGAGGGGAAACACGAGGGAAACACGAGGGGAACACGAGAGAAATCACTCAACCAACAAGAATAGATCACACATGCGCTAGATCGATGAACACAAAGGTAAGATACAAGATCCAAGTCCAACAAAGGACGATACAAAGGGTAACCGGTTCTTCTCCGTGAGGAGGTCTTGATGGGGGTCTTCTCCGTGAGGAGGTCTTGAATCCAAGGTGGATCGTCTCCGTAGAGGGGCCGCGGTCTCTCTCGTGGAGTAGATCCGATATGGATGAGCAAAGCTCTATCTCTAAATGAGCTAAACCAATGCTAACCCTAACTAGGAGGAGGTGGGGGAGTATATATAGTCTAAGGGACGAAGGGGTACATGGGCCTCGGCCCAGATGCGCTGCACGCAGGCAGAGGGGGCCGGATGTCCGGGCCTTCCCGAGACGCCGGATGTCCGGGCGTTGGGGCTGGATGTCCGGGCTGGCAGGGTCCAGCTTCTGTGATGGGGCGCCGGATTTTCGGGAGCTGGGCCGGATGTCCGGCGGCTCGCGACGGGCCGGACGTCCGGGCTTGGGGGCCGGATGTCCGGGCTGACTTGGTTGAGCTTCGGGTGTCTTCTGTGATGGGCGCCGGATTTCCGGGGGTCAGGCCGGATGTCCGGGCTGGGGCCGGATGTCTGGGGCCTGTAGCAGCTGTGTCTTCTTCCTTCTCCTTCCTTTGCTTCCGCGCACGCTTGGCCTTGGTCATTGGGTTCTCCATGGTCTCCTCGGGTGTACCTGAGTATGAACAAGGTCCGCGCTTGAAGTAGCATCCATGTCTTGCATGCGGAAAGGGAAGATTCGGAAAGGAGCGAGTTCACCTTAGGTCCAATGGCGTAGGCTCGAGTGTACATGGGGATGATCGTCGGATGCTCCGCATCATTTCCCCTCCCTTGGGAAAGATCCGACCTCGGATCGAAATCCTCATCACCATGGAAACGGTTGTCGTGGACGGACTTGTAATTGGACGGAGTGGAAGTCATGGCGCAATCCAAGTACTCCAAGGTGTCTCCGGAGTGGTATACATGCAAAGAGAGCAAACACAAATCACCTATGTTACCTTTGGAGCATCGCTCATGTGTTGTAGGTGAGGTGTCGAAGATCCACTCGTAGTCATATTCATCTTGATGGAACCATGTGGGGGTGCATCATCGTCCACCATGGCCATCGTCGTCTCCATTGGAGGTATGGACTCGTCGATGATAGGCATGTCTTCATGTAGGAGACCTAGCACCAAATAAGAAAACACACTCGGAGTAGAGGTTAAGTCATTAGAAATCATAGTGGCCACACGTGTCGTGTCAACTACCTCACTCACTAAGTGTTGTGGCTCACTCACTCTCTCAAGGATGCGTTCACTCGTATGGTTGGTGGAGTCACTCAAATGGCTCTCAACCTCACATAGGATGTGTGGCATGCTCTCAAGTGTGGGGCTAGTGGTGGTCACACTCATCCTCTCATAGGAAATGCGCTCAATGTCACATATGGTGGAGTCACTCATATCACTCATGGTGGGGTGGCTCTCCTCACATGGCAATTGGGTCATCTCATGATATGTGGGTGTCGGAGAGATGTTGGTGCAAATGTCTCCATGCTCAACTCCTATCGCCGCCTTGGTTGAAGGGATAGTCCCATGCTCAACCTTCTTGTCGCCGTCTTGTTGTTGGAGGCCCATATGATGTGGCACCTCGTAGCTCATCTCCATGACTGAAGGGAATTTCCCATGCTCGGCCATCTTCCTTGAGGGGCTTCCGAAGATGGAAGTGTCGCCCTCGCTCGTAGGTGGTCGCCTTGGACTTGATGAAGTCGTTGTAGGTGTACTCGTGGGAAGTAGGCGAAGATGCCGTACGTCCAAAGGCGAAGATGCCTTGAGAACACTTGGCGAAGATGCCGAAGTGGTTGGTGTAGCCGTAGCTCCGTCTTGGTGGTGCTCGTCTCGCGGTCTTCTCTTATGCTCATGAAGCTTGGACTTGTACGTTTGCGCTTGTGGAGCATCTTCATGATGATGGTGTCGTTGTCGTGCTTGAGCTCGTAGTAGATGTCGTTCGTCGTCGTCGTGCACATGTTGCTTGGAGGTGTCTTGCGCTTCATGACGATGTTGGCGATGGTCGCCATGGAGATGTGGACGTGGACGACTTGCCCTTGCATCTTGTTTGCGCTCCGAAGATGATCGACTTGCTCGCCGCCGCCTTGAGGATGATGAAGGGGAAGAAGACATGTAGTCGGCCACCATGTCGCGTAGTTGATCCTTTAGCTCGCCCAACTTGGTGTCGATGTAGTCCCTTTTCCTTGCTTCGGAGTGGTGTATGTCGATGGCGAGGTTGTCGAGGCACTCTCGCAAGGTAGATTGTGTGCCTTGCATTTGTCGTTGTAGATCGAAGATGGACGCTTTGGTGATGTAGTTGTTCATGCCGTCGTTGTTGTCGAAGACCGGAGATGAAATGTCGTGCCTATCCATCACAAGACTCGAGCAAATATGAGTGGGAGAAAGAGAAGAAATTATACCAAATGTACCTTGACCGATGTTGAAAATAGATCAATGATCACTCAATGATGTAACAAGGAAATAGCACAATTGGTACCAATTCTTGTCGGTTTCTCACACCTACACAAGTAAGGCTTATAGTGGAGCTCGGTGAGGATAGTGGCACAAAAATTTGATGCAAAATGTTAGCAAGAGTCAATAATGTTGAAAGAGATTCACAAATTCGCAAGTGAAACAAGTAGACCAATAGCAAAGAATGGCACACGGAAACACACACACGGATAGATAAATGGGGTCGTGCAACCAAGGAATGAGCACAAAATGTGGAGTCCACGGAAAACGCTCGTGTTGCACAACTCAAGAGAGACGCTAGCACGATTGCTCAATAAGCGGATACGACACTTGTGCACAACCTATGATATGCAAAATGGATAAACTTTCTATCCCAAGTATGCTATGTATGTATGGTTCCCGGTGTTCGCTCAAGATGATCCAAGATGATCGGATATGACAATCTTATATGCAATGTGGTATGATGCTATGGCACTTGCTTACAAGCTTCTTTGCTCTCCTCTTTTGCTTAAAAGCTTATTCTTTTTTTTGTATGGCCACTTTGCAAAATGCACAAACCAAGATAGCAATTGTGTATATGCGGGAACAATCTTGTGACACAAGGGATGATATGATACCAATATGATATGGTATGTATGCAATGGAAGGTATAGATCACTAATGTGCACAAGTAACGTTGTCGGCAATACTCAAATGGCTAGTCTCGATAGGCAAGTGACGCAAAATGGGCTAGGGGTTAACAATGCAATGTGCAAGGGAATATACAATGGAGGGATACCACGATACCAAGATGATATGGAGGTTACCGTCCGAGGCGATGATGAGTGGCGGTGATCTTGATGGAGACACCAAGATGATGGATACTTGTCCCTAAGTAGCCGAAACACCTTAGGAAACGGAAAAACCGCGAACTCAAAATCTCAAATGTCAAATGTCAAATGGTGGTAGCAGGGTGTGGAGGTGGTTGCGGAAGCTCAATGGGATTGCGAAAATGCAATGATTGGTTTTGGGACGCAATGCGAAAGTGGAGGGTAAGGTGGTGAACCATACACGGTGTCGGAATTGGAAGCACGGTCCCTAAGTAGCCGACACACCTTAGGAGACGCAACTCACAACACAAACAAAATTGGGTTAAGTTAGGTTGGCGGAAGTGTATGGTGGGTAAGCCTATGCGGAAGTTATGGTGGTGGTTGATGAAGAAGCAACCATCCCTAAGTAGCCTAAACACCTTAGGAGACTCGGATCACAACTCAAACAACCACAAATGCTATGGGGAACAAAATTGGTGAGGTTGCGGAAGTCGGTGGTGGTTATGCGGAAGTTATGGTGGAAGCCCTAGCAAAGATGCCAAAGTGCCAAAAATTTGAGGGAGTCAAATTGATGAGGACATCAATACCATTGTTACACCCACAGCACCTGCTGCTATACATAGTGGACCAATTACTAGAGCTCGCGCACGCCAATTAAATTACCAGGTACTTTCGTTTCTTGGTAATGATTCTGATGTTCATGAGAATATGATGCTGCCTAAATTGGATACATTTGTTTTGCTTACAAATGAAGGGCCTAGCTTTGAGAAGGATGAACATTGGAGCAAGAACAAGCATGGAGATGATGGCATGCGCATGGGGAACAAGAACGGACTTACAAGTGATGATTTCAGGACGTTGAAGCCACCATAATGCGTACATGAAGCCTTGGACGAAATATACAAGATGCTACTTCATAACTTTCGTCCAGAGGCTATTCTAGGTGATGTGTCACCTTATTATTGGGCCAGGCCCATGTAATTTCGAAATACTTGAGATTAGGCTGTTTTTAGAGTCCGTATGTGTGGGGAAACAAGAGATAGGGTTGGTTTGGGACCCCTTCCCCAAGGGCCACGAAATTCCCCCCTCTTCCTCCATATATACAGCCCTTAGGGCGTCGTTTAGACTTTGGGTTTTGTTTAGATTAAAAGTTCGCCATAGCTGCAACTTCGCGTACTTCGTTTGTGTTCAACGACCAAACAAAGGCGTCATAGAACCCCACCTTGATCAATAAAGCTTTCATCTTATATTCGCAATATCCAGATTGCAATCTCAGTTGCTTGCTTGTTCTTCGTTTGCTCGCAGGAAACAGACCCTCATGGTCAGGTTGATCGTGCTCTGGCGTGCTCAATAACCTCTCGGAGTTGGTTTAGCGATTGCTAAGGCGCGACGTCATCGCACGTTCGTAGTCGGATCGTCAAAGTTGACTTCCACCAAAGCGATATCCATCATCTCATCGAAAGATGGGACACCTTTGCCTCTATCAAGTGGTATCAGATTTCCAGGTTGCTCCGTGAGATTTTACAGTTTTTTGTAGTTTAGATCGAGTTTGTTCTTCATACCTATAGTCCACGAAAAAGCCCAAAAAATTTTAGGGTTAGTTCATCCTATCCGAACCAATCTGAGCCTTTGCATAATCTATTCTGTGTTTGCTTTGTTGAATTTGCGGTTGCATCGTCGTATCAAGTTGCTGGTCTTAGCGCCTAGTCCTTTAGAGTTTCGAGTTTTGTTCACAGGTTGTCACGTCGCCGCTGCCATATATCACCACCGAATCATCATCATCGCTGCTGCCATATACCACCACCACACCAACTTCATCGTCGCTGCCATATACCACCACCACATATTCACCGCCAATCCGAGTCCATATACGCCACCACATATCCGCCGCCATCACGCCAATCCGAGTACACCTGCAACATATATCCGCCACCAGTCCGAGTTCCACCAGATTCATCTCCGCCACCAGTCCAAGTCCAGTATTTTGTTACTCTGTTTTGGATTTCCAGATCAAGCCATACTCCGAGTCGTGACAGAGAAGGACTCCCAAACTTTTGTGTTACCCGCAGTAGAAAAATAGTTCCAGTTTCAAAAAAAATAAGTCTGGAAAATTCTGGCTAGGCAGTTAGACCATTTGTAGACTTTTTCGAGAAAAAAAAATTGCGGAGCAAAAAAAAAAGAGGAAAAAAGTGCAAAAAAAGTTTCAGAGTGTGCTCCTCCCTTGTTTACGTGCAGCGCCGTGGTTTTGTTAGTGTTCTAGGCTTGCGTCTCTAGCACGGTCTAGCCTAGGACCAGCACAGTACCGTCGTTGAGCGTTTATTCAACTTTGCATATCTGAATTGATTATTGCTAACCCTTTTTGCTACCATATTATAAGCCTTCCCAGCTCCACATACATCTACGTCGAGCGTTTGACTCTCCCTGGTAATCGCTCTATCCAAGCTTTGAGAGTTTTTACTACAACGGTTGCCGATCACCACCTACTGCTGGGTAAGAACTGGTAAGAATTTGAGATTCGCTTGAAGGATTTGTGACACACCACCATCACCACCACTTCCTAGTAGTCTGTAGGATCATATTCTTTTGTGTTTCTATTGCTGCTAACCATGGCAGGATCACAAGCCGATGAGACTGATTGGGAGAACATGACGAACAAGGGGTTGCATGATAAATTTCAGCAAATGATGAGTGGCCAGGTGGGAGATGTGCTAAACAGATTTGAAGAGGCTATGGAGAAGATAGATGCCGTGGAGAAGTCGTTTGAGACAAAGCTGGATAACGGGTTTAATGAATTGCTCAAGCGTCTTCCCCAACCACCACCGGCTGCACCTGTCGCACCTCTACAACAACAACAACCACATCTCCAACGCCGCCTTCCAAATCAAGTGGGACAAGCACAACGCGTTCCAATTGAGACTGGTCAAAATTCGGGTGCCGCTGCACCTACTGTTGATGCTTCTTTGGCTCCTGCTACTGCGGCGGCTGAGGAGGATGACGATTATGCGGGCGATTATGAGGATGAGGTTGATCAAAATCAGAACTACGTGCAGCCACCAGCACCACCTCCAGCAGGTCGACCTCAGGTATATATTCGCAACGGTAGGTCTGCACCACCACCTCAGGTACGAGATCATGACCATGTTCCTAAACTGAAATTGAATATTCCACCGTTTGAGGGTAGATACATTCCTGATGTATATCTTACTTGGGAGTTAGAAACTGAACAACGTTTTACATGTTTACAATATCCCGAGGAGAGACGGGTTGCTGCTGCTGTTTGTGCTTTCACTAGCTTTGCATGTGTTTGGTGGTTTGAACATTGTAGATTATATCCTGTTCCAGCTACTTGGGCTGCTTTGAAAACTGCTATGCGTACTCGTTGGGTTCCACCATATTATCAACGTGAATTACTTCAAAAATTGCAGCGCTTAAGACAAGGGAAAAATTCTGTAGAAGAATATTATCAGGAATTACAAACTGGCATGATTAGATGTGGTATTGTTGAGGAGAATGAAGCTATGCTTGCACGTTTTATGGGTGGATTAAATAAAGAGATTCACACCATTCTAGAGTATAAGGATTATAATAATATCACTCGTTTATTCCATCTTGCTTGTAAAGCTGAACGTGAAGTGCAGGATCGACAAGCATTGGCGCGAACTAACTTTTCTGCAGGTCGACCTTCATCATGGACACCGCGTGCATCTTCTACTTCCACTGCACCAGCACCTCCATCAGGTTCCACCTCCAGCCGTGATACAAGAAAGCAGGCACAACCACCACTATCTGCCAAGAGCGCACCTGCCGGGCCTGCACAGAGCTCTTCTTCTTCCATGGCATCAACAGGGCTCCTTTACTCCAACTTCCTGATTTTAATAAGACTTTTGAGCTTGAATGTGATGCTAGTGGAATTGGATTAGGAGGTGTGTTATTACAAGATGGTAAACCTGTTGCATACTTTTCTAAAAAAATGAGTGGGCCTAGTCTGAATTATTCTACTTATGATAAAGAACTATATGCTCTTGTTCGGACTTTAGAAACATGGCAACATTATTTATGGCCCAAAGAATTTGTTATACATTCTGATCATGAATCTTTGAAACATATTAAAAGTCAAGCTAAACTGAATCGTAGACATGCTAAATGGGCTGAATTCATTGAAACTTTCCCTTATGTCATTAAACACAAGAAGGGTAAAGAAAATATTATTGCTGATGCATTGTCTCGTCGCTATACTATGCTGTCACAACTTGACTTCAAAATATTTGGTTTGGAGACCATCAAAGATCAATATGTGCATGATGCTGATTTTAAAGATGTTTTGCAGAATTGTAAAGAAGGAAGAACCTGGAACAAGTTTGTCGTTAATGATGGATTTGTGTTCCGTGCTAACAAGCTATGCATTACAGCTAGCTCTCTTCATCTTTTGTTGTTGCAGGAGGCGCATGGAGGAGGATTAATGGGACACTTTGGCGTGATGAAGACGAAGGACGTACTTGCTACACATTTCTTTTGGCCAAAGATGAGACGGGATGTTGAGCGTTTTGTTGCTCGCTGCACTACATGTCAAAAAGCTAAGTCATGACTCAATCCTCATGGTTTATATATGCCTTTGCCTGTACCTAGTGTTCCTTGGGAGGATATATCTATGGACTTTGTTTTAGGTTTACCTCGAACAAAGAAGGGCAGGGATAGCATATTTGTTGTCGTGGATAGATTCTCAAAAATGGCACACTTTATACCATGTCATAAAAGCGATGATGCTGTTAATGTTGCTGATTTGTTCTTCCGTGAAATTATTCGTTTACATGGTGTGCCAAATACTATTGTTTCAGATCATGATACTAAATTTCTTAGCCACTTTTAGAGATGTTTATGGGCTAAGTTGGGGACTAAACTGCTTTTGAGTACTACTTGTCACCCCCAAACTGATGGACAAACTGAAGTAGTCAATAGAACATTGTCTACTATGCTTAGGGCTGTTTTGAAGAATAATAAGAAAATGCTTGCCTCATATTGAGTTTGCTTATAATCGTTCATTGCATTCTACTACTAAGATGTGCCCTTTTGAAATTGTGTATGGTTTCCTACCTCGTGCACCAATTGATTTGTTGCCTCTTCCATCTTCGGAGAAGGTTAATTTTGATGCTAAACAACGTGCTGAATTGATCTTAAAAATGCATGAGTTAACTAAGGAAAACATTGAGCGTATGAATGCTAAATATAAACTTGCTGGAGATAAGGGTAGAAAACATGTTGTGTTTGCACCTGGAGATCTTGTTTGGTTACATTTGCGTCAGGATAGATTTCCTGATTTGCGCAAATCAAAGCTAATGCCACGTGCTGATGGTCCTTTTAAGGTGTTAGAGAAAATAAATGATAATGCATATAAACTTGAGATGCCTACAGATTTTGGGGTTAGTCCCACTTTTAACATTGCAGATTTGAAGCCTTATTTGGGTGAGGGAGATGAGCTTCCATCGAGGACGACTTCATTTCAAGAAGGGGAGGATGATGAGGACATCAATACCATTGTTACACCCACAGCCCCTGCTGCTATACATACTGGACCAATTATTAGAGCTCGCGCACGCCAATTAAATTACCAGGTACTTTCGTTTCTTGGTAATGATTCTAATGTTCATGAGAATATGATGCTGCCTAAATTGGATACATTTGTTTTGCTTACAAATGAAGGGCCTAGCTTTGAGAAGGATGAACATTGGAGCAAGAACAAGCGTGGAGATGATGGCATGCGCATGGGGAACAAGAACGGAGTTACAAGTGATGATTTCAGGATGTTGAAGCCACCATAATGCGTGCATGAAGCCTTGGATGAAATATACAAGATGCTACTTCATAACTTTCGTCCAGAGGCCATTCTAGGTGCTGCGTCACCTTATTATTGGGCCAGGCCCATGTAATTTCGAAATACTTGAGTATAGGCTGTTTTTAGAGTCCGTATGTGTGGGGAAACAAGAGATAGGGTTGGTTTCGGACCCCTTCCCCAAGGGCCACGAAATTCCCCCCTCTTCCTCCATATATACAGCCCTTAGGGCGTCGTTTAGACTTTGGGTTTTGTTTAGATTAAAATTTCGCCATAGCTGCAACTTCGCGTACTTCGTTTGTGTTCAACGACCAGACAAAGGCGTCACAGAACCCCGCCTTGATCAATAAAGCTTTCATCTTATATTCACAATATCCAGATTGCAATCTCAGTTTCTTGCTTGTTCTTCGTTTGCTCGCAGGAAACAGACCCTCGTGGTCAGGTTCATCGTGCTCCGGCGTGGTCAATAATCTCTCGGAGTTGGCTTAGCGATTGCTAAGGCGCGACGTCATCGCACGTTCGTAGTCGGATTGTCAAAGTCGACTTCCACCAAAGCGATATCCATCATCTCATTGAAAGACGGGACACCTTTGCCTCTATCACAAATGGTGATGGGACCTATCTAGAGCGATAGAGGATGTCAATAGCTACTCAACGAGCTAAAGAACGCGAAAATCGCACTCCGGATGTGGAAGTTATGCACAAAACGGTGAAACGGAAAAGCTGAAATGTACAGGGGTCGGACATCTGGGGCTTTGGCCGGATTTCCGGGACCTGATGTCCAGAACCACGCGCGAAAATGCGCTCCAGGAGCCGGATGTCCGGGCTCCAAATCCGAGGATGAACTCTTGGAACTTGATTTTGGGGCGGAAATTGATGATTTCGAGGGCAAAATTGGAGAGATTCGTGGATGGAAAGTGGGAAAAATTGGGGGAAAGCTAGATCCACTAGTAACAAAGCAAATTCATGGATCAAAATCAACAAAACATCATCAAACCAACAAATCACAAAAAAATTTGGGGCTATTTTTGGTGGGGATTTTTGAAACTGGGGAAGAAACCAACAAAACTAGGCTAGAAACACAACGGGGAGGCTCCGAAATCGTGATCAACGTGGCTCATGATACCAAGATGATGTAGGGCGGAACCCTAGATGGCCGATCTTTCACGAAAGGAGTGGATCCCTACGAAGGACGTGATGAACACGAGGGGAAACACGAGAGAAATCACTCAACCAACAAGAATAGATCACACATGCGCTAGATCGATGAACAGAAAGGTAAGATACAAGATCCAAGTCCAACAAAGGACGATACAAAGGGTAACCGGTTCTTCTCCGTGAGGAGGTCTTGATGGGGGTCTTCTCCGTGAGGAGGTCTTGAATCCAAGGTGGATCGTCTCCGTAGAGGGGCCGCGGTCTCTCATGGAGTAGATCCGATATGGATGAGCAAAGCTCTATCTCTAAATGAGCTAAACCAATGGTAACCCTAGAAAGATGGAGGAGAAAGAGTATATATAGTCTAGGGGGTCGAAGGGGTACACGGGCCTAGGCCCTTACTGTGCGCAGACAGGGGTGGCCGGATGTCCGGGCGACGGGCCGGATGTCCGGGGCTTCAGGAGGGGCCGGATGTCCGGGCTGGGGGCCGGATGTCCGGGCTGGAGGGTAAAACTTCTGGATGTCTTCTGTCGTCGATGCCGGATTTCCGGGGGAAGGGCCGGATGTCCGGGCTTTGGCGAGGCGCCGGATGTCCGGGGCTGGTGCCGGATGTCCGGCCGGTGATGTTGTTGGTCGTCTGTTGGTGCAGCTCCTTGGCGGCTGCATAGGCGCCGGATGTCGGGCCGCTGTAGCTTCAGCAGCTCCGTCTTCTTCCGTCGTCGCATCCAGGCCTCCCTCGCGGATGGTGTAGTTGTACCTTGGCGCTTGCACTCCTCCTCGTCGTCCGTAGTGTTCTGACAATACCGATGCATGCACACAAGTGGAGTGTCAAGTAGTATACCATCCTCGAAGGGGTCAAGTGAGCACGTGTAAAGGAGATGATTCACCTTTGGGTATGTGAAGTAGATGTCGCACGTGTCACTCGCCGAATGGACTCTTGACATGGTGATGTCCATAGGATGCTCCGCATCACACCATACTAAGGATGAAGCCACCTGGGAGCGAGAGGAAGGTCTACGGAAGGACCACCCTCACCTATTTTCTAGCCAACCCGAATCTCGAGGGCGAGATTCATCTTAAGGGGGGTAGGTTTGTAACATCCCAAATTTTCAATTTGGAATGTTATGCATTAGATCATCATTGCATATCATATTTTATTGCATTTTGGCTAGATCCTAGAAATTCTACGCAACTCAAGGACCCACGGAGAGAGTTGGGGATTTCGTTATTTTCATATTGGAGTTTTCTTGAATTTTGAAAATAGGATCATTTGATTTTATTTATTTTATCATCAATTATTCCAATTTTAAAAAAATAAGAGAGAGGGAATAAAATGACTTTCCCAAAATAAAGGAATATTGAGGATTTAATAAAAAGAATCAAATAAGATTTTATTTTGGAGTTTTTCGCTATTTTATTTGAATTTAGGAAAAATACGCGTTCTTCAAAATTGCATTTAGGCCCCAAATAAATGTTCATCTTGTCCGGCTTGATTTTAGAAGTCGGGGAAAATTTATTTCGGGATTTTTGGAGTCCGTTTAGTATTTCTTCTTATTGGTTTTCTGCGCGAAATTATTTAAAAAAACGCGAACCGACTTTGGGCCGTGTTCGGCCAGGACTCCGTCTGGCCGGGCCTTTATAAGGCGCCGCCCCGAGCCCGTCAGCCCACCCGAGCCCTGCGCCAACCCTAACCCTAACCGCCGCCGCCGCCGCCCGCCGCCGACCCGCCGGACGCCGCCGCCCCGTCCTGCCGGACCCCGCCGCCGCCCGCCGGACCCTGCTGCCCCACGCCGGAGGTAGCCGCCGCCCCCGCCGCCGGTGGTTTTCCTCGAGAAAACCGTACAGTTTTTCCGCCGGTTTTTCGTTCGGTTTTGTTAAAAAAAACCTAGATCTGTTTTTTCGGTTTCGTTTATTTAGCGGACGTTCGTCCATACGTTCGTTTTAACGAACGGTTTTCTTTTTTTTCGCAGACAGCGAACGTTCGTTCGTTAGCCTGTTCGTCCTTTTTTTCTCGGATTTTCCGCGATTATTTCTGATCGTGATTTCCGATCAGTTTTTCGTTCTAGTATAACTTTTCGCTCGTTTATTGGAATCAGGCGATTCAAGCGCCTAGAGTTTCGTCTCGAAACCCTCTTTCTGTTTAACCAACTCAAACAAGTTTTTTCTACTATAAAATTTCACTTAGGTCCAGATTTGTAAATGAAGCTTGTTTCTTTCGCCGTTTGACTTTCGATACTTCGTTTGATTTGATTCTTTTTGCAAACCGGAGTTCTTAAGTTGAACTTTCTGGTTAGATCTCTTATTTGAGTTTTACCTGTGCATTAGACGAGTACGTATTGTATGCTTGTTTGTTTGCGATAGAGTACCCGGAGTGCACCGCTTGCTACTTCGAATCCCTAGGTTTCACGGATCATCAGCAAGGCAAGTAACACTTTGATCATACCTCTTTTCATACCCAGTTTTATTGCATTAGATCAATCCTTAAACAATTGCATGATTAGGATCTGATTAAATTGTGAGTTGGGAAGTAGCTAATGAGGTAGAACCTATCGCCTTGTTTATTACCAAACCCTTGGGAGTTACTTCTACGTTTGCTTATATTGCTATGCTCTGCTAGTAGACGTGGATTGGGTGAGTGTATCCAAGACAGATGTTGATAAGGACATGACTACCTTGGATACGACCAAAAATATTGCATGCATGCATATTTGTCAGGTGATTTCTAGTGCAAATTATTCAATAATCTATTTATGTTATCCAGAACAAAAATACTTCACACACTTTTGTGTTTTGTCTAATTGCAGGTGTATGGGACATTTGTGCAATCCACATATGAAGATAGGGGAAAAGGAGAAGTTTGGGTTCTGTTCAAAAAGTCCTCTCACGTCACTTTTGGGCCAAGATAAGATAGAGTCCAAGTCTCTCACGTTCTGGATTCAGATTCGGACTGCACAAACATACCTGACTCAAAATGCCAACAACTTTTTCATACGGACTCCGAATTGGGTGATTCTTTTTTTGTTGGAAAGTAGATTTCGTCCTCTTTCCAAACCAACTGGATTCACCTTTAAATTCGTCCGGAGCGTTGAGATATGGACGAAACAATCTGACGCTGCAGCAGAATCCGAGTCAAACAACAAGTCCAAAGGTGTTGCATCACCTCCACTTGGGCCCATGAGCCTTGTACGACCTAGGGTTGGTTTTAGGCTGCCTTGGGACGTCCTCCCACCTCCTTGGCCTCCATCCCTTGCTCCTATATAAGTAGATCCATCTAGTAGCTTTTTGCTTGGGATTTGTTTAGTTAAAAGTTAGCCATTGCAACTTCGTGTACTTCGTTTGTGTCCAACGACCAGACCAAGACCGCTTTCGGATCCCCACCTTTATCAATACTTCGTCTATATTCGCAATATTCAGATTGCATTATCATATTCTTGCTTGTTCTTCGATTGTGTGCAGGAATAGACCTTCGTGGTCAGGCTGATTGTGCTTCCCGCATCGTCAGTAATCTCGGGAGATTGGTTTAGCGATTGCTAAGGCGCAACGTCTGCATGTTTGTAGTCGGATCGTCAAAGTCGGCTCCACCAAATCGATAGTTATCATCTCATCGAAAGATCGGGACACCCTCGCCTCTATCAGATGTGAGATTGTTAATTAAAGGTTCAATTTAAGGTGGCTACTTAAACACACATCTGGGTGGATTGAGGCACCTGGGTATTCCAGCGATTGCCTGTTTTTTTTATGGACCGCCACCCAGGCTCAAAGGGATCATAAGATTATTCATGCTAGAAACTTCCGTGTGCAGCCGCAAGCTATTATGGGCTCTAGCATAGTTGATTAGGTTGTGTGAACTCTTACAATGGTAGACTAGCAGATGTAGGGGTTGTACGTGGTACTGTCTACCCGATCGTAAGGTGCAAACGCTTCTGAAAGACTATGCCTCGGTCATCCGTTTCTCAAACATCATGTAGTGCGAGAATCCCAATGGAGGAGATCGAGTCTTGTGGGGAAAAGTGCGCAAACCTCTGCGGAGTGTACAATCTGAACATGGTTAGCCGTGTCCCCGGTTATGGACATCTTGAGTATCTAGTACTTGGATTATCATGTGAATCTCATCATGTTACTTTAATTAATTTTGTTGGGATTAATGTTGAAACTTAATTGGGATTGAGATGGTGTCACCCATTCTCAATGTTTAACAACCACCATGATAGTTAAATAAAATTTATTCCTTTACAGTAGGGAAAAATTGGCTTTTCGCAAAATTGTAACCATAGAGCTTTCCACCAGCCATATATGCATGTAGTATAGCATTATCCTATTCATTACTCTCTATGTGTTACCTTGCCAGCATATTCCATGTGCTGACCCGTTTTCGGGCTGCAACGTTTCATGTTGCAGACTTTTCAGACGACGAGTAAGGTGCCTTAGGTCGTGGTTCTATACTCAGTGATGCCGTTGGAGTTGATGGACTCGCTTATCTTCCAAGTCTTCCGTTGTTATCGTTTTTAGATGGCCTTAAGCCATATTTATTGTATTAAGTTCTCTTTTGAGACATTCGATGTAATAAGTGTGTGATTGCTACTCTGTTATAAATCCTTCGAGTACTGTGCGTGTCAGCATTACCGATCCAGGGATGACACTGATGCACAGAGACTTGACCGTCTGAGGTTGTCGCTACAAGACCCCAACTGAAGCAAACAGTATGATGATGCTAGTTGACATAGCACCAGCTCTACGACGCAAAACCCCCATTCCAGCAAAGAGTACACCAAATCCAGTTGCCAAATCCCTTTTCGAATGAGAGAGAGGCCCAATTGCAGCAAATAGGACCGCTGTTCCATTTCTTCCCAGTTTATAAGACGAATCTTATATTGTTGTCAGGAACTTTGTGCGCATCTTTAGTTCATGGACAGATTATACCGCAGACACAGAACTATTTCCAGTCTTCGTCCGCAACTTACGCGCAAGTAATGTACTAATGTTATTCATGGTAATTACTGCATATGTTTCTGCTGACAGAAGACACAAGATTTCATTCTTTTAAATAGGCGAGGACCAAACTGGATTGTCAAGACGAGCAATGGTTGGTTGCGCTTTTCAAGCACTCGTTGATGAAGTATCATTCCTACCTAAGGCAAGCGCACTTCAATGGCAAGCCTCTAGACGAAATTTCTGTAAAGTCGCTGGTGCTACATTTATCAGACAGTGACTGGAATAATCTTGTTACACATTGGTCTCATCTGCAGCGTAAGGTACTGTCTGTGATATCACATCACAATTTGAAGTACATTTCTGCATGTGCCTTAACGTCTCACTTGTACGAAAACTATTTGCAGAAGAACATTCATTCTCAAGGGACCATAGAATCTCGCAACTATACTGCACACTGCATTGCTCTTGGGAGTACCTCTTGCCCTGTGTGACCATACTTACTTTCATACCTGGTTGATTATGTAGCATCACTGCACATGTTAGCCTCGTTATCATCCATTTGGTGGACATTATAAGATCCATATGGTCTCTTACATAAATTTAGAATCAACCCAATGCTTTTGAAGAGGTTTAGCTCTGCAATCCTCTTGTAAGGACTGAACGTCGTCTATCACTATACTTACATTAACAGCTACTCCCTCCGTCCCATAATATAAGAATGTTTTGTACAGTACACCAGTGTTCAAAACACTTATATTATGGGAAGAGGGATTGGTTCATTATGTAGCATTCTGCATCTTATCTCCCTCGCCCACCATTTACTAAAAAATATCAGATCTATATTTAATCTTACCAAAAAGTTGAATACATAGACAATGCCAGTGCAGAAATGTAGCCCATTGCTCTTGTCAGTACATTTTGTCCTATAACATAGGGATTGGTAGTTGATTATGTAGCATGAATCTGCATCTTATCTTCATTATCCTCTAGCCCTTCTAGTATTATCATATCTATAATTACTCTCTACAAAATGTAGAGTATAGGCAATGCTTATGAAGAAGATTCTGTGCTGAAATTCTTGAGTTATCCTTCCCTTGACATGGAGAAGGGCATTATAAAGCCGGTGTTAACTGTTAATGTAAGTCAGTCCTTCTAAAGCCTTTATCCTCAACTGCTGTTTAATTTGCTCATACTCCCTATCGTTAACTGATGTTTCTATCAAAATACATGTTCGCAACAACCGTAAGTTCCAAGTTTTACTTGTAAAACAAAACTCCTTATTCATACCATGCACATTACCCAGTACTCCCTATATGTATGCTTGTTTTTGCGGATCTATAATCCAGTATGTGGTGAAGCAGCCCACGTTGCACCTTGTCATGTCCTGTTTTATCTTACTGATGTGGCTGATGATATGAACAACATGCCATGCACATTAACCAAAATAGATACAATGATTGTCAATGCCCTTCATCTATGCTTGTTATGTTGACATGGTAATCCAGTAGTGTGGTGAAGCTCTCCGCATTATGAACAATGCCAAATTATGCTATTGATATTTTGAACTTACTCTTTATTTTCGAATTTGAAATTGGATGGAATTGAAAGCACAGTTATCATCTTTGTTTATACACGTGCAAAACATGTCATCTCTCTGCTTGTTTCAGGGTGATATGCCTGATGGCATGCACAAGTCTGCTGAAGGCTGTGAGACAAACCCTGCTGAAGGCTGTGAGACAAACCCAACATATATTGCAGCAAAGAAGGCAAAACATCTTGAAGATAGCGAGACAACCCCAAAGTCTTGTCTTGATGCAGTGTTCAAGTTACTTGAGACTAGCAGTCAGACAAGCTCACAGAATTTGCTGTCTGAATTAGTTCGACTTCTTCAGCCCCAAGTTCTAGCAAAAAGGCATTCTGCACTCAACTTCGACTTGAAGTCCTATATCTAAGAAAGATTGCGGAGAACACCAATGAGAACCTCGTTGCTAAACAGCTACACCTGAAATCAATGACCGACATGCTAGGCCGGTCTCACAGCCTTGCTCAGCAGCTTGCGCAGTAGTTCCCGCGCAAGGCTAACCTTTCTTGAACCGTCTTGGAAGTGGTACCGTATTATTTTGCTATGCTGCAATGGTGCCCAGTTTTTGTACTCTGCTTCTTCGTTGCGCTTTTTGATCACTAGTGGCGAACTTTGATGCCCAATGGATGTAATATACCATAAATCCTTTATTGTATAGTGTAGATTTATTCTAAGTTACTATGCCATAATTTATTTATTGTATAGAGTAGGTTTGTTCTTAATTCCTACTAGTTACTGCCATCATTCGCTATCTGAAAAAAAGGAGAAAATCTGATGTAGTCGACCGGGCCGAAATATTGCCTCTAATAGGCCTGCTTTTTAGCGGGCCGCAATTGGGCCGGCCGGCAACTTTCTTGGGCCTGAAAGGCCATTGGGGTCTTCACACTTTGCGCCAGGCCCACAACTTACATGGGCCTATATTCGGCCCAAAGTTTAGTTGGGCCTTTAGTGGACCCAGCACAGGACCCAAGGGCCTACAGCCAAGCTGAACCCTTTGGATGGTCAACGGAGGAAGAGATGGAGGCCGACCTTAAAAGAGTAGACGCCATGGAGGAGGACCAAGAAGCTACTTCTCGCCGTCAACCAGGAGTTCGGCTTGAGGAACTTCAGAGCTCAGCAATACCGGATTTGGTCATACCTCCTAATACTCGATTTCTCTCTTATGATAACATGAAAAAGAGTGTTGCTTCTTCCCCCGCAGCCAGGAAGCATCCATGGGTGATCAGAGCTCTAGCCGTCACAGGCAAACTCCGTAAGGAAATAATGGATCTCAAACAACAAGTCAATAAGCTCAAGGAAGAAAATTACATTCCGACGGGTATTATTTCCAAGAATATTGGATCACCACCTCCGAAGAAAGAGACATAAATACATGGGTATGGGCACTCCCCTTGGCTTATGCCAAGCTTGGGGGAGGTGCCTCGGTATCGTATCACCATCACACTTTTATCTTTATCATTTTTCTTAGTTCGATCCTTTTGGTTATATCTTGATCTAGTAGAATAAAGTTTTCACTATGATCTAGCTTTGAGTTTTGTTTTGTTTTTAGATCTATCTATGTAATCGAGTACGCGAGTTATATAATAAAGAGTAGTTTTGAGTTGAGGGCTTTGCTTCCTTTCTATGGTCTTGAGGGAATAGAAAAATAATAAAAAGAAATAAAAAGATCATATAATGATCTTATGGAGAGTGATGACTTCACATATAAAAAGTACGATGAATAAAAGTTGTTGAGAGTTGACAAACATAGTTTTGGTCATTGTTGCAATTAATAGGAAGTAATAAAGAAAGAGAGGTTTCACATATAAATACACTATCTTGGACATCTTTTGTGATTGTGAGCACTCATTAAAATATTACATGCTAAAAGATTGATGTTGGACAAGGAAGACAACATAATGGGTTGTGTTTTCTTGTATTCGAATAGAAGTTATATTGTCATGGATCCTCCAACATGTTGAGCTTTCTTCTCACCCCCTTGCTAGCCAAATCTTTTGCACAAGTAGAGATACTACTTGTGCATCCAGACTTCCATTGAACCAGTTTTGCCATGAGAGTCCACCATACCTACCTATGGATTGACTAAGATCCTTCATGTAAGTTGTCATCGGTGCAAGCAATAAAAAATTGCTCTTTAAATATGTATGATCTTTTAGTGTGGAGAAAATAAGATGATATGGACATAGCTATCATGGATACATCTACAAATATTAGACGACATATTTTTCAGATGATTTCTAGTAATAAATGTTTAATTATTTGTTTTCCTAATGGATACAAATATACTACACATTTAATTATTGTATGCAGAGTAAAAGAAGATCTGTACCCACCAAGTATGAAGACGTGTGTCTCCAGATTCACACAAACATGTGTGCATGTGCATGCATTTGCACTACCAAGATGCTACGATCATGTCAAGAAGGTGGGACCATGTGCATGCAAATCCATGAGAACGTCCAGGAAATTCTTGCTACGGTGTGCAACGGCCTGGCGTGCAATCCTTTGTCCAAGAAACATCAACCAAATAGGCAGGCCCCAGCGTGCGCCAATTTTGCTCCTGCATGCGTGAGCTTGACGGCCTGGTCCAGCACATCACATCGTGCGCCGCCAGGGTTCGTTCGCCATCCGACTGGCCGAGGGCATCTCCGCACTTAATAAATAGCATCTAAATTAGGGTTTAGACTCGGGTTTCGTTTAGAGAAGTTTAGCTATTGCTACTTTTATTTGTCTTCGCTCGTAGCGGCTAGTGCGACCGTCAAGACATCCTATCGGAACCCCATCTTGTGAGATTTATTTCATCCAACATATTCACAATTTTAAAGATTGCTTGGCTATTATTTTTTTGCAAGTTCTTCGATTTGCTTGCAGGAAAATCCTTCATGGATAGGTTGATCGTGCCGTTGGCTCGGTCGATAACGCCGTGGAGTTGGTTCAGCGATTGCCGTGGATATCAGTCGTGTACGGTTCTCCCTGTACGGTTGGTAGCCGGATCGTGAGGGTCAAGTCCCACAAAAATCATAGTTATCCTCTCTCATCGAAAGGTCGGGTCCCCAGTTCACATCATAAACTTTATACGAACTTGTGATATGGAAGAAATAGAAGTGACACACTTCATAATGAAGTTCTTTATCACAAGCGGCAATATAAAGTGATGTTCTTTTGCATTAAGACTTTGTGCATCCAACCATAAAAGCGTATGACAACCTCTGCTTCCCTTTGTGAAGGGCCTATATTTTACTTTTATCTTCTACCCTTATACAAGAGTCATGGTGATCTTCACCTTTCCTTTCTACACTTTTTTCTTTTTGGCAAGCGCTATGTGTTGGAGAAAGATCCAGATATGTATATCCACTCGGATGTAGGTTATCATAAAGTATTATTGTTGACATTACCCTTGAGGTAAAAGGTTGGGAGGCGAAACTATAAGCCCCTATCTTTCTCTGTGTCTGACTGAGGCTTTGAACTCATAAGTATAGCGTGAGTGTTAGTAATTGTGAAAGACTAAATGATAGTTGAGTATGTGGACTTGCTGAAAAGCTCTTATATTGACTCTTTCCTACGTTATGATAAATTGCAATTGCCTCAATGACTGAGATCATAGTTTGTTAGTCTTCAATAAAAGTTTATGATTCATACTTTACCTTGTGGATGAATTGTTACTTTAGCATAAGAAATTATATGACAATATATGTTGTTGTTCTAAAGATGATCATGATGTCTTCATGTCCGTATTTTATTTTATCGACACCTCTATCTCTAAACATGTGATAGAGGCAAAGGTGTCCCGTCTTTCGATGAGATGATGAATATCGCTTTGATGGAAGTCGACTTTGACGATCCGACTACGAACGTGCGAGGATGTCGCGCCTTAGCAATCGCTAAACCAACTCCGAGAGGTTATCGACCACACCGGAGCACGATCAACCTGACCACGAGGGTCTGTTTCCTGCGAGCAAACGAAGAACAGGCAAGAAACTGAGATTGCAATCTGGATATTGCGAATATAAGATGAAAGCTTTATTGATCAAGGTGGGGTTCTGTGACGCCTTTGTCTGGTCGCTGAACACAAACGAAGTACGCGAAGTTGCAGCTATGGCGAACTTTTAATCTAAACAAAACCCAAAGTCTAAACGACGCCCTAAGGGCTGTATATATGGAGGAAGAGGGGGGAATTTCGTGGCCCTTGAGGAAGGGGTCCGAAACCAACCCTATCTCTTGTTTCCCCACACATACGGACTCTAAAAACAGCCTATACTTATGTATTTCGAAATTACATGGGCCTGGCCCAATAATAAGGTGACGCAGCACCTAGAATAGCCTCTGGACGAAAGTTATGAAGTAGCATCTTGTATATTTCGTCCAAGGCTTCATGCACGCATTATGGTGGCTTCAACGTCCTGAAATCATCACTTGTAACTCCGTTCTTGTTCCCCATGCGCATGCCATCATCTCCATGCTTGTTCTTGCTCCAATGTTCATCCTTCTCAAAGCTAGGCCCTTCATTTGTAAGCAAAACAAATGTATCCAATTTAGGCAGCATCATATTCTCATGAACATTAGAATCATTAGCAAGAAACGAAAGTACCTGGTAATTTAATTGGCGTGCGCGAGCTCTAGTAATTGGTCCAGTATGTATAGCAGCAGGGACTGTGGGTGTAATAATTGTATTGATGTCCTCATCATCCTCCCCTTCTTGAAATGAAGTCGTCCTCGACGGAAGCTCATCTTCCTCACCCAAATAAGGCTTCAAATCTGCAATATTAAAAGTGGGACTAACCCCAAAATCTGCAGGCAGCTCAAGTTTATATGCATTATCATTTATTTTCTCTAACACCTTAAAAGGACCATCAGCACGTGGCATTAGCTTTGATTTGCGCAAATCAGGAAATCTATCCTTACGCAAATGTAACCAAACAAGATCTCCAGGTGCAAACACAACATGTTTTCTACCCTTATCTCCAGCAAGTTTATATTTAGCATTCATACGCTCAATGTTTTCCTTAGTTAACTCATGCATTTTTAAGATCAATTCAGCACGTTGTTTAGCATCAAAATTAACCTTCTCCGAAGATGGAAGAGGCAACAAATCAATAGGTGCACGAGGTAGGAAACCATACACAATTTCAAAAGGGCACATCTTAGTAGTAGAATGCAATGAACGATTATAAGCAAACTCAATATGAGGCAAGCAGTCTTCCCACATTTTCTTATTATTCTTCAAAACAGCCCTAAGCATAGTAGACAATGTTCTATTGACTACTTCAGTTTGTCCATCAGTTTGGGGGTGACAAGTAGTACTAAAAAGCAGTTTAGTCCCCAACTTAGCCCATAAACATCTCCAAAAGTGGCTAAGAAATTTAGTATCACGATCTGAAACAATAGTATTTGGCACACCATGCAAGCGAATAATTTCACGAAAGAACAAATCAGCAACATTAACAGCATCATCGCTTTTATGACATGGTATAAAGTGCGCCATTTTCGAGAATCTATCCACGACAACAAATATGCTATCCCTCCCCTTCTTTGTTCGAGGTAAACCTAAAACAAAGTCCATAGATATATCCTCCCAAGGAACACTAGGTACAGGCAAAGGCATATATAAACCATGAGGATTGAGTCGTGACTTAGCTTTTTGACATGTAGTGCAGCGAGCAACAAAACGCTCAACATCCCGTCTCATCTTTGGCCAAAAGAAATGTGTAGCAAGTACGTCCTCCGTCTTCTTCACGCCAAAGTGTCCCATTAATCCTCCTCCATGCGCCTCCTGCAACAACAAAAGACGAAGAGAGCTAGCTGGAATGCATAGCTTGTTAGCACGGAACACAAATCCATCATTAACGACAAACTTGTTCCAGGTTCTTCCTTCTTTACAATTCTGCAATACATCTTTAAAATCAGCATCATGCACATATTGATCTTTGATGGTCTCCAAACCAAATATTTTGAAGTCAAGTTGTGAAAGCATAGTATAGCGACGAGACAATGCATCAGCAATAACATTTTCTTTACCCTTCTTGTGTTTAATGACATAAGGGAAAGTTTCAATGAATTCAACCCATTTAGCATGTCTACGATTCAGTTTAGCTTGACTTTTAATATGTTTCAAAGATTCATGATCAGAATGTATAACAAATTCTTTGGGCCATAAATAATGTTGCCATGTTTCTAAAGTCCGAACAAGAGCATATAGTTCTTTATCATAAGTAGAATAATTCAGACTAGGCCCACTCAATTTTTCAGAAAAGTATGCAACAGGTTTGCCATCTTGTAATAACACACCTCCTAATCCAATGCCACTAGCATCACATTCAAGCTCAAAAGTCTTATTAAAATCAGGAAGTTGGAGTAAAGGAGCATGTGTCAACTTATCTTTCAATACCGTGAAGGCTTCTTCCTGTGCGGTACCCCAAACAAAAGGCACATCCTTCTTTGTAAGCTCGTTGAGAGGTGCAGCAATGGTGCTAAAATCTCTCACAAAACGCCTATAGAAACCAGCGAGTCCAAGAAAACTCCGCACTTGTGTGACCGTTTTGGGCTGCGGCCAACTCTCAATAGCTTCAATCTTGGCTTTATCAACTTCAATTCCCTGTGGAGTAACAACATAGCCAAGAAAAGATACTCGGTCGGTGCAAAAGGTGCACTTCCCAAGGTTACCAAACAAACGTGCATCACGTAGAGCAATAAAAACAGCACGTAAATGTTCCAAATGTTCTTCCAAAGATTTGCTATAAATCAGTATATCATCAAAATAGACCACCACAAATCGTCCAATGAAAGCACGTAAAACTTCGTTCATTAGTCTCATGAAAGTACTAGGTGCATTAGTTAACCCAAAAGGCATGACTAACCACTCATATAAACCAAACTTAGTTTTAAATGCAGTTTTCCATTCATCTCCCAATTTCATACGAATTTGATGGTATCCACTACGCAAATCAACTTTGGAGAATATTGTAGAGCCACTCAATTCATCAAGCATATCATCGAGCCTAGGAATAGGATGACGATAACGAATAGTAATATTATTAATGCCTCTACAATCAACACACATACGCGACGTACCATCCTTTTTAGGCACGAGTATAATAGGAACAGCACAAGGACTAAGAGATTCGCGTATATAACCTTTGTCGAGCAGCTCCTGTACTTGACGCATAATCTCCTTCGTCTCCTCTGGATTGGTACGGTATGGTGCACGGTTGGGTAGCGATGCACCGGGAATTAAGTCAATTTGATGCTCAATCCCTCGAATAGGTGGTAATCCCGGTGGCACGTCTTGTGGGAAGACGTCAGCGAACTCCTGCAAAATGTGAGTGACAGCAGGGGGCAAAGAGGAAGGCACGTCCTCGAATGAAAATAATGCCTCTTTGCACACAAAAGCATAGCAAACAGATTTGCTGAAATCTAGTTCATCAATATCAGATTTTGTGGCAAGTAAACATGCACTTTTCAATTTAATTTCAGAAACAACACTAGATGGTTTATTATTAGGTTTCATTTGTTGCTCAAATTCCTTTGCCACAATCTGATTTTCACTCTTATTTTTCTCCTGTTTTGCTTTATTAGCTCTATTAATGTCATCTTTCAAAATGGAATCAGGAGTCATAGGAAGCAAAGTAATATTTTTATCCTTATGAACAAGAGTATACTGATTGTTTCTACCATGGTGTACAGAATTTTTATCAAATTGCCATGGTCTACCTAGTAATAAGGAACATGCTTGCATGGGTACCACATCACAATCAACATAATCAGCATATGTAGAGATACTAAAATGCACACGAACAGTACGTGTTACCTTAACCTTGCCGCTGTTGTTGAACCATTGGATGTAGTAAGGATGTGGATGTGGTCTTGTGGTGAGAGATAGCTTCTCCACCATCTCCATGCTAGCCAAGTTGTTACAGCTCCCTCCATCTATGATGACGCGAACAGAACGTTCCTTCACAACTCCCTTTGTATGGAACAAATTATGCCTCTGATTTTGCTCTGCTTGTGTGACCTGCACACTCAAAACACGTTGAGCAACTAAACATTCATACCTGTCAGCGTCTTCAGGAGCCATGTATTGCGTCTCATTTTCAGAATCATCTCCACCATGTTCTTCACGTGTAATAAGAGCCAAAGTCTCCTCATCATAGTCACTAGCGGACTCATACCCACCATCCTCAGTAGCAATCATGACACGCTGAGATTTGCATTCTCTCGCAAAATGTCCTCTTCCCTTACAACGACGACAAATAATATCACTTGTGTGCCCTGTCGATGCCATGGAAGAAGAAGAGCTCTGCACAGGCCCGGCAGGTGTGCTCTTGGCAGAGAGTGGTGGTTGTGCCTGCTTTCTTGTATCACGGCTGGAGGTGGCACCTGATGGAGGTGATGGTGAAGTGGAAGTAGAAGATGCACGCGGTGTCCATGATGAAGGTCGACCTGCAGAAAAGTTAGTTCGCGCCAATGGCTGTCGATCCTGCACTTCACGTTCAGCTTTACAAGCAAGATGGAATAAACGAGTGATATTATTATAATCCTTATACTCTAGAATGGTCTGAATCTCTTTATTTAATCCACCCATAAAACGTGCAAGCATAGCTTCATTCTCCTCAACAATACCACATCTAATCATGCCAGTTTGTAATTCCTGATAATATTCTTCTACAGAATTTTTTCCTTGTCTTAAACGCTGCAATTTTTGAAGTAATTCACGTTGATAATATGGTGGAACCCAACGAGTACGCATAGCAGTTTTCAAAGCAGCCCAAGTAGCTGGAACAGGATATAATCTACAATGTTCAGACCACCAAACACATGCAAAGCTAGTGAAAGCACAAACAGCAGCAGGAACACGTCTCTCCTCAGGATATTGTAAACATGTAAATCGTTGTTCAGTTTCTAACTCCCAAGTAAGATATATATCAGGAACATATCTACCCTCAAATGGTGGAATATTCAATTTCAGTTTAGGGAGATGGTCATGATCTCGTACCTGAGGTGGTGGTGCCGGCCTACCGTTGCGAATATATACCTGAGGTCGACCTGCTGGTGGTGGTGCTGGTGGCTGCACGTAGTTCTGATTTTGATCAACCTCATCCTCATAATCGCCCGCATAATCGTCATCCTCCTCAGCCGCCGCAGGAGCAGGAGCCAAAGAAGCATCAACAGTAGGGACAGCAGCACCCGAATTTTGACCAATCTCAATTGGAACGCGCTGTGCCCGTCCCACTTGATTTGGAAGGCGGCGTTGGAGATGTGGTTGTTGTTGTTGTAGAGGTGCGACATGTGCAGCCGGTGGTGGTTGGGGAAGACGCTTGAGTAATTCAGTAAACTTGTTATCCAGCTTTGTCTCAAACGACTTCTCCACGGCATCTATCTTCTCCATAGCCTCTTCAAATCTGTTTAGCACATCTCCCACCTGGCCACTCATCATTTGCTGAAATTTATCATGCAACTCCTTGTTCGTCATGTTCGCCCAATCAGTCTCATCGGCTTGTGAACCTGCCATGGTTAGCAGCAATAGAAACACAAAAGAATATGATCCTGCAGACTACTAGAAGTGGTGGGATGGTGGTGTGTCACAAAACCTTCAAGCGAATCTCAAATTCTTACCAGTTCTTACCCAGCAGCAGGTGGTGATCGGCAACCGTTGTAGTCAAAAACTCTCAAAGCTTGGATATAGCGATTACCAGGGAGAGTCAAACGCACGATGTAGACTTATGTGGAGCTGGGAAGGCTTATAATATGGTAGCAAAATGGTAAGCAATAATCAATTCAGAGATGCAAAGTTGAATAAACGCTCAACGACGGTACTGTGCTGGTCCTAGGCTAGACCGTGCTAGAGACGCGAGCCTAGAACACTAACAAAATCACGGCGCTGCACGTAAACAAGGGAAAAGCACACTCAGGAATTTTTTTTTTTTCGCTCTTTTTTTTTTTTGCGCTCTTTTTTTTTTTGCGCTCCTCCTTTTTTTTTTTTTTTTTGCGAAAAAATCACTATAATGGCGAGTGTCTCAAAACTCTTCCCAGGTCAAACTGACAGGATGGGCACAAAATTTTTTGACTATTTTTTTTTTCGGAAATCAGGGCAGCGACGACGAAAAAGTGCGACAAAAAATCACTATGATGGCGAGTGTCTCAAAACACTACCCGGGGCCTAAAAATAGGATAGGGAAAAAATATTTTGGGTTGCCGAAATTTTGGCCTAAAAACTGCCCGGGGGTCTCCAGACTTTTTTTTTTTTTTCCGAGACCTACTCAGGCAAGGAAACACGAAACGGAAAATATATGGATCTCTAAAACAAACCGACTATGAAAAGAACTCGGATTGGTGGTGGATATATGGCGGTAGTATATGGCAGCGGTGGTGGTATATGGATACGGATTCAAAGCGGTGGCGGATAAGCAATGGTGGTAGATGGCAAGGCGATGATGATGGTGCGGCGGCGGCGTGACAACTTATGACCAGAACTCGAAACTCTAAAAGACTAGACTCTAAGACCAGCAACTTGACACGACGATGCAACCGCAAATTCAACAAAGCAAAAACCCTAAAAAGATTATGCAAAGGCTCAGATTGGTTCGGATATGATGAACTAACCCTAATTTTTTTTGTGGCTTTTTCGTGGACTGTAGGTATGAAGAACAGACTCGATCTAAACTACGAAAAACTGTAAAATCTCACCGAGCAACCTGGAAATCTGATACCACTTGATAGAGGCAAAGGTGTCCCGTCTTTCGATGAGATGATGAATATCGCTTTGATGGAAGTCGACTTTGACGATCCGACTACGAACGTGCGAGGACGTCGCGCCTTAGCAATCGCTAAACCAACTCCGAGAGGTTATCGACCACGCCGGAGCACGATCAACCTGACCACGAGGGTCTGTTTCCTGCGAGCAAACGAAGAACAGGCAAGAAACTGAGATTGCAATCTGGATATTGCGAATATAAGATGAAAGCTTTATTGATCAAGGTGGGGTTCTGTGACGCCTTTGTCTGGTCGCTGAACACAAACGAAGTACGCGAAGTTGCAGCTATGGCGAACTTTTAATCTAAACAAAACCCAAAGTCTAAACGACGCCCTAAGGGCTGTATATATGGAGGAAGAGGGGGGAATTTCGTGGCCCTTGAGGAAGGGGTCCGAAACCAACCCTATCTCTTGTTTCCCCACACATACGGACTCTAAAAACAGCCTATACTTATGTATTTCGAAATTACATGGGCCTGGCCCAATAATAAGGTGACGCAGCACCTAGAATAGCCTCTGGACGAAAGTTATGAAGTAGCATCTTGTATATTTCGTCCAAGGCTTCATGCACGCATTATGGTGGCTTCAATGTCCTGAAATCATCACTTGTAACTCCGTTCTTGTTCCCCATGCGCATGCCATCATCTCCATGCTTGTTCTTGCTCCAATGTTCATCCTTCTCAAAGCTAGGCCCTTCATTTGTAAGCAAAACAAATGTATCCAATTTAGGCAGCATCATATTCTCATGAACATTAGAATCATTAGCAAGAAACGAAAGTACCTGGTAATTTAATTGGCGTGCGCGAGCTCTAGTAATTGGTCCAGTATGTATAGCAGCAGGGACTGTGGGTGTAATAATTGTATTGATGTCCTCATCAACATGTGGGCATGATTATCAATTTCGACTTTCGCTTGAGGACAAGCGAGATCTAAGCTCGGGGGAGTTGATACGTCCATTTTGCATCATGCTTTTATATTGATATTTATTGCATTATGGGCTGTTATTACCTATTTTGCTACAATACTTATGCCTTTTGTCTCTTATTATACAAGGTTTACATGAAGAGGAGAATGCCGGCAGATTCTCGGCTGGAAAAGGAGCAAATCTGAGAGACCTATTCTGCACAACTCCAAAAGTCATGAAAATTTACGAAGAATTATTTTGGAATATATAAAAAATATTGGATGAAGAAAATACTAGAGGGGACCCACCAGGTGACCAGAAGGGTGGGGGCGTGCCCTACCCCCCTGGGCGCGCCCCTATGCCTTGTGGGCCACCTGGCAGGCCTCCGAGGCCAGTCTTTTTCTATATGAGGCCAATCTTTTGCTATATGGAGGGTTTTGACCTGGAAACAATCATAAGAGAGCTTTGGGACAAAAGCGCCGCCGTCTTGAGGCGGAACCTGGGCAGAACCAATCTAGGGCTCCGGCGCAGTTGTTCTGCCAGGGAAACTTCCCTCCCGGAGGGGGAAATCCAAGCCATCATCATCACCAACGATCCTCTCCTCGAGAGGGGGTCAATCTCCATCAATATCTTCACCAACACCATCTCCTCTCAAACCCTAGTTCATCTCTTGTATCCGATCTTTGTCTCAAAACCATAGATTGGTACCTGTGGGTTGCTAGTAGTGTTGATTAATCCTTGTAGTTGATGCTAGTTGGATTACTCGGTGGAAGATCATATGTTCATATCCTTAATGCTATTCAATAACCCTCTATTTATAAACATGAATATGCTTTGTGAGTAGTTACGTTTGTTCCAGAGGACATGGGAGAAGTCTTGTTATAAGTAATCATGTGAATCTGGTATTCGTTCGGTATTTTGATGAGATGTATGTTGTCTCTCCTCTAGTGGTGTTATGTGAACGTAGACTACATGACACTTCACCATGATTTGAGCCTAAGGGAAGGCATTGGGAAGTAATAAGTAGATGATGGGTTGCTAGAGTGACAAGCTTAAACCCTAGTTTATGTGTTGCTCCGTAAGGGGCTGATTTGGATCCACATGTTTCATGTTATGGTTAGATTTATCTTAATTCTTCTTTCGTAGTTGCGGATGCTAGTGAGAGGGGTTAATCATAAGTGGGATCTTGTCCATGTAAGGATAGCACCCAAGCACCGATCCACCCACATATCAAATTATCAAAGTAACGAACGTGAATCATATGAGCATGATGAAAACTAACTTGATAATAATTTACATGTGTCCTCGGGAGCGCTTTGATTTATATAAGAGTTTGACCAGGATTGTCCTTTGCTTCAAAAAGGACTGGGCCACCTTGCTACACCTTTGTTACACTTGTTACTTGTTACCCGTTACGAGTTATCTTATCACAAAACTATCTGTTACCAATAATTTCATTGCTTGTAGAGAATATGATAGAGGCAAAGGTATCCCGTCTTTTGATGAGATGGTGGCTATCGTTTTGGAGGAAGTCGACTTTGACGATCCGACTACGAACGTGCGAGGACGTCGCGCCTTAGCAATCGCTAAACCAACTCCGAGAGGTTATTGACCACGCCGGAGCACGATCAACCTGACCACGAAGGTCTGTTTCCTGCAGGCAAACGAAGAACAAGCAAGAAACTAAGATTGCAATCTGGATTTTGCGAATATAAGAGGAAAGATTTATTGATCAAGGTGGGGTTCTGTGACGCCTTTGTCTGGTCGTTGAACACAAACGAAGTACGCGAAATTACGACTATGGCGAACTTTTAATCTAAACAAAACCCAAAGTCTAAACGATGCCCTAGGGGCTGTATATATAGAGGAAGAGGGGGGGGGGAATTTCATGGCCCTTGGAGGAGGGGTCTGAAACCCACCCTAACTCTTGTTTCCCCACACATACGGACTCTAAAAACAGCCAATATTGAAATATTTCGAAATTACATGGGCCTGGCCCAAAATAAGGTAACGCAACACCTAGAATAGCCTCTGGATGAAAATTATGAAGTGGCATCTTGTATATTTCGTCCAAGGCTTTATGCACTCATTATGGTGGCCTCAAAGTCCTGAAATCATCACTTGAAACTCTGTTCTTGTCTCCCTTGCGCATGCCATCAACTCCATGCTTAGTAACAGGGGTTGTGGGTGTAACAATGGTATTGATGTCCTCATCATCCTCCCCTTCTTGAAATGAAGTCGTCCTCGACGGAAGCTCATCTTCCTCACCCAAATAAGGCTTCAAATCTGCAATGTTAAAAGTGGGACTAACCCCAAAATCTGCAGGCAGCTCAAGTTTATATGCATTATCATTTATTTTCTCTAACACCTTAAAAGGACCATCAGCACGTGTCATTAGCTTTGATTTGTGCAAATCAGGAAACCTATCCTTACGCAAATGTAACCAAACAAGATCTCCAAGTGCAAAGACAACATGTTTTCTACCCTTATCTCCAGCAAGTTTATATTTAGCATTCATATGCTCAATGTTTTCCTTAGTTAAGTCATGCATTTTTAAGATCAATTCAGCACGTTGTTTAGCATCAAAATTAACCTTCTCCGAAGATGGAAGAGGCAACAAATCAATGGGTGCACGCGGTAGGAAACCATACACAATTTCAAAAGGGCACATCTCAGTAGTAGAATGCAACGAACGATTATAAGCAAATTCAATATGAGGCAAGCATTCTTCCCACATTTTCTTATTATTCTTCAAAACAGCCCTAAGCATAGTAGACAATGTTCTATTGACTACTTCAGTTTGACCATCAGTTTGGGGGTGACAAGTAGTACTAAAAAGCAGTTTAGTCCCCAACTTAGCCCATAAACATCTCCAAAAGTGACTAAGAAATTTATTATCACGATATGAAACAATAGTATTTGGCACACCATGCAAGCGAATAATTTCATGAAAGAACAAATCAGCAACATTAACAGCATCATCGCTTTTATGACATGGGTATAAAGTGTGCCATTTTCGAGAACCTATACACGACAACAAATATGCTATCCCTCCCCTTCTTTGTTCAAGGTAAACCTAAAACAAAGTCCATAGATATATCCTCCCAAGGAACACTAGGTACAGGCAAAGGCATATATAAACCATGAGGATTGAGTCGTGACTTAGCTATTTGACATGTAGTGCAGCGAGCAACAAAACGCTCAACATCCCGTCTCATCTTTGGCCAAAAGAAATGTGTAGCAAGTACGTCCTCCGTCTTCTTCACGCCAAAGTGTCCCATTAATCCTCCTCCATGCGCCTCCTGCAACAACAAAAGACGAAGAGAGCTAGCTGGAATGCATAGCTTGTTAGCACGAAACACAAATCCATCGTTAACGACGAACTTGTTCCAGGTTCTTCCTTCTTTACAATTCTGCAAAACATCTTTAAAATCAGCATCATGCACATATTGATCTTTGATGGTCTCCAAACCAAATATTTTAAAGTCAGGTTGTGCAAGCATAGTATAACGACGAGACAATGCATCAGCAATAACATTTTCTTTACCCTTCTTGTGTTTAATGACATAAGGGAAAGTCTCAATGAATTCAACCCATTTAGCATGTCTACGGTTCAGTTTTGCTTGACTTTTAATGTGTTTCAAAGATTCATGATCAGAATGTATAACAAATTCTTTGGGCCATAAATAATGTTGCCATGTTTCTAAAGTCCGAACAAGAGCATATAATTCTTTATCATAAGTAGAATAGTTCAGACTAGGCCCACTCAATTTTTCAGAAAAGTATGCAACAGGTTTGCCATCTTGTAATAACACACCTCCTAATCCAATTCCACTAGCATCACATTCAAGCTCAAAAGTCTTATTAAAATCTGGAAGTTGGAGTAAAGGAGCATGTGTCAACTTATCTTTCAATACCGTGAAGGCTTCTTCTTGTGCGGTACCCCAAATAAAAGGCACATCCTTCTTTGTAAGCTCGTTGAGAGGTGCAGCAATGGTGCTAAAATCTCTCACAAAACGCCTATAGAAACCAGCGAGTCCAAGAAAACTCCGCACTTGTGTGACCGTTTTGGGCTGCGGCCAACTCTCAATAGCTTCAATCTTGGCTTTATCAACTTCAATTCCCTGTGGAGTAACAACGTAGCCAAGAAAAGATACTCGGTCGGTGCAAAAGGTGCACTTCCGAAGGTTACCAAACAAACGTGCATCACGTAGAGCAATAAAAACAACACGTAAATGTTCCAAATGTTCTTCCAAAGATTTGCCATAAATCAGTATATCATCAAAATAGACTACCACAAATCGTCCAATGAAAGCACGTAAGACTTCGTTCATTAGTCTCATGAAAGTTCTAGGTGCATTAGTTAACCCAAAAGGCATGACTAACCACTCATATAAACCAAACTTAGTTTTAAATGTTGTTTTCCATTCATCTCCCAATTTCATACGAATTTGATGGTATCCACTACGCAAATCAACTTTGGAGAATATTGTAGAGCCAGTCAATTCATCAAGCATATCATCTAGCCTAGGAATAGGATGACCATAACGAATAGTAATATTATTAATGCCTCTACAATCAAAACACATACACGACGTGCCATCCTTTTTAGGCACTAGTATAATAGGAACAGCACAAGGACTAAGAGATTCGCGTATATAACCTTTGTCGAGCAGCTCCTGTACTTGACGCATAATCTCCTTCGTCTCCTCTAGATTGGTACGGTATGGTGCACGGTTGGGTAGCGATGCACCGGGAATTAAGTCAATTTGATGCTCAATCCCTCGAATAGGTGGTAATCCCGGTGGCACGTCTTGTGGGAAGACATCAGCGAACTCCTGCAAAATGTTAGTGACTGCAGGGGGCAAAGAGGAAGGCACGTCCTCGAATGAAAATAATGCCTCTTTGCACACAAAAGCATAGCAAACAGATTTGCTAAAAACTAGCTCATCAATATCAGATTTGGTGGCAAGTAAACAAGCACTTTTCAATTTAATTTCAGAAGCAACACTAGATGGTTTATTATTAGGCTTCATTTGTTGCTCAAATTCTTTTGCCGCAATCTGATTTTCACTCTTATTTCTCTTGTTTTTGATGTAGGGTGGAACCCTAGATGGCCGATCTTTCACGAAAGGAGCGGATCCCAACTAATAACACGAAGAACACGAGGGAAAACACGAGGGGAAGACACGAGAGAATCACTCAAACCAACAAGAACAATCACACATGTGCTAGATCCTCGAAACACAAAGAGATACACGATCCAAATCCAACAAGGGACGATACATAGGTAACCGGTTCTTCACCGAAAGGAGGTCTTGAAGGGGGCCACCCAAGAGGGGGTCTTGAATCCAACGTGGATCGTCTCCGAAGAGGGGCCGCAGTCTCTCTCGAGGAGGAGATCCGTATGGATGAGCAATGCTCTATCTCACATATGAGCTAAACTAATGCTAACCCTAGAAAGATGGAGGAGAAGGAGTATATATAATCTAGCGGGTCGAAGGGGTACACGGGCCTCGGCCCTTACTGTGCGCAGACAGGGGTGGCCGGATGTCCGGGGCTTCAGGAGGGGCCGGATGTCCGGGCTGGAGGGCAAAACTTCTGGATGTTCTGTAGCGTGGCGCCGGAGGTCCGGGCTGGGGCCGGATGTCCGGGCTGGACGCCGGATGTCCGGGCTTGAGGGTTCAGCTACTGTAGTTTCTGTCGCGTGGCGCCGGATGTCCGGGCGAGGGGCCGGATTTCTGGGGCTTTGGGAGCAGCCGGATGTCCGGGGCTGGGGCCGGATGTCCAGGCCCTGTAGCACTTCGATGGCTGGGCTGCTGCTGTTGTTGACATCTTCAGGGGCCGGATGTCCGGGGCCTGGAAGGTGAACTTGCCTTCTTCCGTTGGTTCTCTTCATCCATGGACTTGGTGGCTTGTCCGTCTTCACGTGCATCTTCCTGAGGGTCCTCTTGACACCTGATCATGCATAGCATATCGGACTTAGGTAGTAGCCATGTCTCGAGTGGATCATATGTGATATCACTAAGGAAGGAAGTCACCTCGTTCTCGAGAGCTCTAGCTCGTGCTCGTGTCATAGGTCCTCTTGGCTCTTGATGAGACGATCGTAGGTCCATGGGGATGACCGTAGGATGCTCAGCATCAGTTTTGCTTTATTAGCTCTATGAATATCATCTTTCAAAATGGAATCAGGAGTCATAGGAAGCAGAGTAATATTTGTATCCTTATGAACAAGAGTATACTGATTGTTTCTACCATGGTGTACAGAATTTTTATCAAATTGCCATGGTCTACCAAGTAATAAGGAACATGCTTGCATAGGTACCACATCACAATCAACATAATCAGCATATGTAGAGATACTAAAATGCACCCGAACAGTACGTGTTACCTTAACCTTGCCGTTGTTGTTGACCATTGGATGTAGTAAGGATGTGGATGTGGTCTTGTGGTGAGAGATAGCTTCTCCACCATCTCCATGCTAGCCAAGTTGTTGCAGCTCCCTCCATCTATGATGACGCGAATAGAACGTTCCTTCACAACTCCCTTTGTACGGAACAAATTATGCCTCT
Source organism: Triticum aestivum (assembly GCF_018294505.1). NCBI lineage: Eukaryota > Viridiplantae > Streptophyta > Magnoliopsida > Poales > Poaceae > Triticum > Triticum aestivum. The sequence continues at coordinate 339,062,997 of NC_057814.1, forward strand.
GATTTTGCTCAGCTTGTGTAACCTGCACACTCAAAACATGTTGAGCAACTAAACATTCATACCTGTCAGCATCTTCAGCAGCCATGTATTGTGTCTCATGATCAGAATCATCTCCACCGTGTTCTTCATGTATAATAAGAGCCAAAGTCTCCTCATCATAGTCACTAGCGGACTCATACCCACCATCCTCAGTAGCAATCATCACACGCTGAGATTTGCATTCTCTCGCAAAATGTCCTCTTCCCTTACAACGATGACAAATAATATCACTTGTGTGCCTTGTTGACGCCATGGAAGAAGAAGAGCTCTGTGCAGGCCCGGCAGGTGTGCTCTTGGCAGATAGTGGTGGTTGTGCCTGCTTTCTTTATCACGGTTGGAGGTGGCACCTGAAGGAGGTGATGGTGCAGTGGAAGTAGATGATGCACGTGATGTCCATGATGAAGGTCGACCTGCAGAAAAGTTAGTTCGCGCCAATGCCTGTCGATACTGCACTTCACGTTCAGCTTTACAAGCAAGATGGAATAAACGAGTGATATTATTATAATCCTTATACTCTAGAATGGTGTGAATCTCTCTATTTAATCCACCCATAAAACGTGCAAGCATAGCTTCATTCTCCTCAACAATACCACATCTAATGAAGCCAGTTTGTAATTCCTGATAATATTCTTCTACAAAAAAATTTCCTTGTCTTAAGCGCTGCAATTTTTGAAGCAATTCACGTTGATAATATGGTGGAACCCAACGAGTACGCATAGCAGTTTTCAAAGCAGCCCAAGTAGCTGGAACAGGATATAATCTACAATGTTCAGACCACCAAACACATGCAAAGCTAGTGAAAGCACAAACAGCAGCAGGAACACGTCTCTCCTCAGGATATTGTAAACATGTAAATCGTTGTTCAGTTTCTTACTCCCAAGTAAGTTATATATCAGGAACGTATCTACCCTCAAATGGTGGAATATTCAATTTCAGTTTAGCGAGATGGTCATGATCTCGTACCTGAGGGGGAGCCCTAACATTGCCATTATTTGCGTGTGGACGACCTGGTGGTTGTGGTGCTGGTGGTTGCACGTAGTTCTGATTTTGATCAACCACATCCTCGTAATCTCCCGCATAATCATCCTCCTCCACATCAGCAGCAGGAGCCACAGAAGTATCAACAGCAGCACCAGCAGTTTGGCCAGGCTGAAGAGGGACACGACTCGCTCGGCGGAGGGCTGTTTCCCGACGTGGAGGTAGTCGTCGTTGTTGTTGTTGTTGCAGAGGTGCGGCAGGTGCAGCCGGTGGTGGAAGACACGCAAGCAGTTCATTAAATCTGTTATCGAGCTTTGTTTCGAACGTCTTCTCAAGGCCAGTGATCTTCTCCATGGCCTCTTCAAAATTGTTCAGCACATCTTGCACCTGTTGAGTCATCATTTGCTGAAACTTATCATGAAGCTCCTTGTTCGTTAAGTTCTCCCAGTCAATCTCGTCGGCTTGTGATCCTGGCATGGTTTGCAGCAATAGAAACACACAAAAATATGATCGTATAGACTACTAACAAGTGGTGGTGGTGGTGGGTGTCACAAATCCGTCAAGCAAATCTCAAATTCTTACCAGTTCTTACCCAGCAGCAGGCGGTGATCGGCAACTGATGTAGTCAAAACTCTCAAAGCTTGGATAGAGCGATTACCAGGGAGAGTCAAACGCACGATGTAGATGTATGTGGAGCTGGGAAGGCTTATAATATGGTAGCAAAAAGGGTCAGCAATAATCAATTCAGAGATGCAAAGTTGAATAAACGCTCAACAACGGTACTGTGCTGGTCCTAGGCTAGACCGTACTAGAGACGCGAGCCTAGAACACTAACAAAATCACGGCGCTGCACGTAAACAAGGGAGGAGCACACTCTGAATTTTTTTTCACTTTTTTTTGCACTTTTTTCTCCGCAACAATTTTTTTTCGAAAGAGTCTACAAATGTCCTAAAAACTGCCTAGCCAAAATTTTCTACACTTTGTTTTTTTTTGAAATTGGAACTATTTTTCTTCTGCGGATGGCTCGGAAGTTGGGGAGTTCTACTCTGTCACGACTCGGAGTATCGCGTGATCTAGAAATCGAGAACAAAGCAATAATTACTGGACTCGGACTAGGACTGGTGGCGGAGATGAATCTGGTGGAAACTCGGACTGGTGGCGGATGTTTGCAGGGCAATGGAACATGGACTGGTGGCGAATCTGTGATGGAGGTGGACTCGGATTAGCATGATGGCGGTGGATATGTGGTATATGGTAGCGGCGATGACGATGGTGGTATACGACAGCGGTGATGACGATGGTGGTATATGGCAGCGGTGATGATGATGGTGCGGCGGCGGCGTGACAACTTGTGAACAGAACTCGAAACTCTAAAGTACTAGACGCTAGGACCAGCAACTTGACACGACGATGCAACCGCAAATTCAACAAAGCAAATACAGAAAAGATTATGCAAAGGCTCAGATTGGTTCGGATAAGATGAACTAACGCTAATATATTTTTTTTGGCTTTTTCGTGGACTATAGGTATGAAGAACAGACTCGATCTAAACTACGAAAAACTGTAAAATCTCACCGAGCAACCTGGAAATCTGATACCACTTGATAGAGGCAAAGGTGTCCCGTCTTTCGATGAGATGGTGGCTATCGTTTTGGAGGAAGTCGACTTTGACGATCCGACTACGAACGTGTGAGGACGTCGCGCCTTAGCAATTGTTAAACCAGCTCCGAGAGGTTATTGACCACGCCGGAGCACGATCAACCTGACCACGAAGGTCTGTTTCCTGCAGGCAAACAAAGAACAAGCAAGAAACTAAGATTGCAATCTGGATTTTGCGAATATAAGAGGAAAGCTTTATTGATCAAGGTGGGGTTCTGTGACGCCTTTGTCTGGTCGTTGAACACAAACGAAGTACGTGAAGTTGCGGCTATGGCGAACTTTTAATCTAAACAAAACCCAAAGTCTAAACGATGCCCTAGGGGCTGTATATATGGAGGAAGAGGGGGAATTTCGTGGCCCTTGGAGGAGGGGTCCGAAACCCACCCTAACTCTTGTTTCCCCAGATATACGGACTCTAAAAACAGCCTATATTGAAATATTTCGAAATTACATGGGCCTGGCCCAAAATAAGGTGATGCAGCACCTAGAATAGCCTCTGGACGAAAATTATGAAGTGGCATCTTTTATATTTCATCCAAGGCTTCATGCACTCATTGTGGTGGCTTCAAAGTCCTGAAATCATCACTTGAAACTCTGTTCTTGTCTCCCTTGCGAATGCCATCAACTCCATGCTTGTTCTTGCTCCAATGTTCATCCTTGATAAGGACATGACTACCTTGGATACGACCAAAAATTTTAAATACATGCATATTTATCAGGTGATTTCTAGTGCAAACTATTCAATAGTCTATTTATGTTATCCAGAACAAAAATACTTCACACACTTTTGTGTTTTGTCTAATTGCAGCTGTATGGGACATTTGTACAATCCACATATGAAGATAAGGCAAAAGGAGAAGTTTAGGTTCTGTTCAAAAAGACCTCTCACGTCACTTTTGCGCCAAGAGAGATAGAGTCCAAGTCTCTCACGTTCTGGATTCAGATTCGGACTGCACAGACATACCTGATTCAAAACGCCAACAACTTTTTCATACGGACTCCGAATTGGGTGATTCTTTTTTTGTTGGAAAGTAGATTTCGTCCTCTTTCCAACCCAACTGGATTCACCTCTAAATTCGTCCGGAGCGTTGAGATATGGACGAAACAATCTGATGCTGCAGCAGAATCCGAGTCAAACAACAAGTCCAAAGGTGTTGCATCACCTTCACTTGGGCCCATGAGCCTTGTACGACCTAGGGTTGGTTTTAGGCTGCCTTGGGACGTCCTCCCACCTTCTTGGCCGCCACCCCTTGCTCCTATATAAGTAGATCCATCTAGTAGCTTTTTCCTTGGGATTTGTTTAGTTAAAAGTTAGCCATTGCAACTTCGTGTACTTCGTTTGTGTCCAACGACCAGACCAAGACCGCTTACAGATCCCCACCATTATCAATACTTCATATATATTCGCAATATTCAGATTGCTTTATCATATTCTTGCTCGTTCTTCGATTGCTTGCAGGAATAGACCTTCGTGGTCAGGCTGACCGTGTTTCCGGCATCGTCAGTAACCTCAGGAGATTGGTTTAGCGATTGCTAAGGCGCAACGTCGTGCACGTTTGTAGTCGGATCGTCAAAGTCGACTGCACCAAATCGATAGTTATCATCTCATCGAAAGATCAGGACACCCTCGCTTCTATCAAGTGGTATCAGTTTTCAGGTTGCTCGGTGAGAATTTGCAGTTTCCCCTAGATTAGATTTATTTTCCTACCTATTGTCCAAGAAAAAGCCACAAAAAGTTAGATCTATTCATCCTTTTGTCCAAGCCAGTCTGAGCCTTTGCAATTTTCTTTTCATTATTTGCATTATTGAATTATCGGCTGCATCGTCCTGTCGAGTTGCTGGTCTTAGGGTCTAGTTCGTTTAGAGTTTCGAGTTCTGTTCACATTAGTCACATCGCCGCTGCATCGTTATCCCTTCCGCTGTCCACCACACCATCCATCAATTTCCACCACATGCTACCCATAGTTCATTGTCACAATCATAGTTGAGGTCGTTCACATCTTCGCTTGATCCAATCTGCATCTTATCTAGTTTGTCTTGCAAAGAGGGAGAGAAAAAAAAGACAGAAAAAAGAGAAAAAAAAGAAGTCAGAGAAAAAAAAAGAGAACGAAAAAGAAAAAAGTGTGAGGAAAAAAAAGAGAAGAAAAAAAACAAAATTCGGATCTATCTAGACTCAATCTCGTAGTTGAATTCGGATTGGAATCTGTTTTGTGCACTGTTCAGTAAAACAGACATAACTTCCTCATACGAAGTCCGTTTTGGCTCCGCGAGTACTCAAATGAAAGCTAGCGACGAGCCGCATCTAAATAGTTGAAGAAGCTAGTTCAATATTTGACACCTCAAAATCGGCTTTAAATAGGTGTTTTTGCCCTCCGAAGTTCGCGAACACAGCTTGTTTCGGTTTTTCAAGCCAGTTTCAAAAACAATTGACTCCTCATATCAACTCGGAATTGAGTGATTCTTTTTGCATTAGAAAGCTTGAGTTAGTAGCATTCTTTGAAAAAAAATATCAGAAAATTGGCTCAAACTTTTCAAGAGGAAAGTTGGAGAGAGAGTTGTTGTATACCCTGCTTGGCAGTTGTTTTTCATCATTATCTTTACTGTCGTTGTGATCTTCACTTATAACTTGCTGTCCAGAGCTACTTAGTATCCTTCATTGATGCTAGTTGTGCTACGCCGTGACCTCATTAGTGTTCTAGGCTCGCGTCTCTAGCCCGGTCTAGCCTAGGACCAGCACAGTACCGTCGTTGAGCGTTTATTCAACATTGCATCTTTGAATTGATTATTGCTAATCTTTTGCTACCATATATAGCCAACCCAGCTCCACATATTTCTACACTGTGTATATGTACGTTCCCCTGGTAATCGCTTTACACAATCTTCGGAGTTATTTGACACCGCTGGTTGCCTGTCACCACCTGCCGCATGATAAGAACTTGTAAGATATTGATATTTGCTTTACTGTGAGCACTTTACAACCACATCCTAGTAGTTCATAGGAATATTATTCTCAAATTTTGTTTCTTGTTTCTACTAATCATGACAGGTTCCGAAGATAGAAGTTCTTGGACGACGGACACATGATCACCATCACGAGAGTTAGGACAACACACACAAGCACATGGTCAGGTTATCTCTTTACCGTCATTTGAGGGTAGATTTAATCCTGCTATTTATCTAGCTTGGGAGCTTGAAGTAGAACAAGTTTTTAGTCACCATGACTTTTCTAAACTTGAGCGAGTACGAGCTGCCACTAGAGCATTTACTGTTTTTGCTTCTATTTGGTGGAGTGTGCATTGTAAGAAAAACATTGATAACCAACCCACAACTTGGAAAGATTTGAAAGACGTAATGAGACAACAATTTTCCCCTCCTTACTATCGCCGTGAATTGCTTCGCAAATTTGAACAATTTAAACAAGGCAACAACACTGTTCATGCTTACTACCAAGAGTTCAAATCTTATATGCATCATTGTGACATAGAAGAATCTGAGGATGATACAATGAATAGATTTTTTGGTGGTTCGAACCATGATATTCAGGCACGATTTCAGTATATTCCTCGTTGCATTACTGGTATGTATGTTCGTGCTTGTACCTTTGAGAGACAGTTACAGGAGGATGCATTGGGTGACTACAACAACTACTATTCTAGTTCATGCTCACCACCACCGCTTGGTTCCTCCACCGTTGCACCTACTAGAGCAGCCACACCTCAGATTGTGAGCGCGACATCATCTCAAGAGTATGGTACATTGCCATCATCCGTACCTACATCAGCTACATCTTTGCGACAAGGTAACTGTAAAGGTATTGATGATATAACTTCACATGAGAATGATGCATGCCTAGTTAACTTGAATACATCATGTGTTGAGTTACCTGTTGATTTGAGCGCATCACCTATTTTAGAGAATCATGTTACTGTCATGAATGCGTCATGTGATCAAACAACTGAAATACCAACAATTTTGAGTGCACCCAATGAATTAACTGTTGATGCAAAAGAACCAATGTTTAATCATTTTGATATGACCTCTAATCTTGGTGATGATTATGTGTCAAATGACTTATTGCATGTTTGCTTATTTAAGCATGTGGTAGCATGTAAATTTGATGCAAGTAAGGTTTATTCACCAATGTTGGGATGGTTTAATGATGAATATTGTCAATCTTTTCATATGAATAAGAGCTTCACTTATATGTGTAAACTGAGTTGCAATACTTTCATGCCTTCTACTTCTTGTGATAATATTTTGGCTTTATATTTTATTAACTATGAAAGTTACTCATGTATACATGTGTCATATGTGCAAAATCCACGGGAAGTAAAAATGGATGACATATACATATACAACATGTACACCTTGTCTCTTTTGTTAGCCACATTTCAGATTAAGCAACGCCGAGGACGGCTTTATTTTCAAGAAGGGGAGGATGATGAGGACATGACTACCTTGGATACGACCAAAAATATTGCATACATGCATATTTATCAGGTGATTTCTAGTGCAAACTATTCAATAATCTATTTATGTTATCCAGAACAAAAATACTTCACACACTTTTGTATTTTGTCTAATTGCAGCTGTATGGGACATTTGTACAATCCACATATGAAGATAGGGGAAAAGGAGAAGTTTAGGTTCTGTTCAAAAAGACCTCTCACGTCACTTTTGGGCCAAGAGAAGATAGAGTCCAAGTCTCTCACGTTCTGGATTCAGATTCGGACTGCACAGACATACCTGACTCAAAACGCCAACAACTTTTTCATACGGACTCTGAATTGGGTGATTCTTTTTTTTGTTGGAAAGTAGATTTCGTCCTCTTTCCAACCCAACTGGATTCACCTCTAAATTCGTCCGGAGCGTTGAGATATGGACGAAACAATCTGATGCTGCAGCAGAATCCGAGTCAAATAACAAGTCCAAATGATGTAGGGTGGAACCCTAGATGACCGATCTTTCACGAAAGGAGCGGATCCCTATGAAGAACGTGATGAACACGAGGGGAAACACGAGGGGAACACGAGAGAAATCACTCAACCAACAAGAATAGATCACACATGCGCTAGATCGATGAACACAAAGGTAAGATACAAGATCCAAGTCCAACAAAGGACGATACAAAGGATAACCGGTTCTTCTCCGTGAGGTCTTGATGGGGGTCTTCTCCGTGAGGAGGTCTTGAATCCAAGGTGATCTTCTCCGTAGAGGGGCCGCGGTCTCTCTCGTGGAGTAGATCCGTAATGGATGAGCAAAGCTCTATCTCTAAATGAGCTAATCCTTTGCTAACCCTAGAAAGATGGGGGAGAAGGAGTATATATAGTCTAGAGGGTCGAAGGGGTACACGGGCTTCGGCCCTTTACTGTGCGCAGACAGAGGGGGCCGGATGTCCGGGCGACAGGCCGGATGTTCGGGCCTTCCCGAGGGGCCGGATGTCCGAGCTTGGCGGCCGGATGTCCGGGCTGGAGGGTTCAGCTACTGTAGTTTCTGTCGCGTGGCGCCGGATGTTCGGGCGAGGGGCCGGATTTCCGGGGCTTCGGGAGGAGCCGGATGTCCGGGGCTGGGGCCGGATGTCCGGGCCCTGTAGCACTTCGATGGCTGGGCTGCTGCTGTTGTTTACATCTTCAGGGGCCGGATGTCCGGGGCCTGGAAGGTGGACTTGCCTTCTTCCGTTGATTCTCTTCATCCATGGACTTGGTGGCTTGTCCGTCTTCACGTGCATCTTCCTGAGGGTCCTCTTGACACCTGATCATGCATAGCATATCGGACTTAGGTAGTAGCCATGTCTCGAGTGGATCATATGTGATATCACTAAGGAAGGAAGTCACCTCGTTCTCGAGGGCTCTAGCTCGTGCTCGTGTCATAGGTCCTCTTGGCTCTTGATGAGACGATGCTAGGTCCATGGGGATGACCGTAGGATGCTCCGCATCATCTCCCCTCCCTTGGGAAAGATCCGACCTCGGATCGAAATCCTCATCACCATGGTACGGGGATAGATCTTTGATGTTGAAGATGTCGCTCACGGAGTACTTGTCGCGTGGGATGTCGATCTTGTATGCGTTGTTGTTGTAGCGTGCAAGCACCTTGAAGGGTCCATCCGCTCGGGGTAGTAGCTTGGACTTGTGTTCCTTGGGGAAGCGATCCTTGCGAAGGTGTAGCCACACAAGATCTCCAACATTGAACATCATGGGTTGCTTGTTGATGTTGAGCTTGGTCGCGAGTCGTTGTACTTGGCGCTCGATGGTGTTCCTTGTATCTTCATGCATCTTCTTTAGGAAGTTGACTCGGGCACTCGCGTCCATGTTTGTGCGCTCTTGTAGCGGTAGAGGTAGAATGTCCAATGGAGACAGTGGGTTGAAGCCATAGACGACCTCGAAGGGGGACTTGCCGGTAGTCGAATGTCTTGCACGATTGTAGGCGTACTCGGCGATGGGTAGGCACTCCTCCCACTCCTTGATGTTCTTCTTTATCAACACGCGTAGTAGAGTGGAGAGCGTGCGGTTGGTCACCTCCGTTTGGCCGTCGGTTTGTGGATGGTATGCCGAAGAGAACAAAAGCTTGATTCCGAGCTTGGCGCACAATGTCTTCCAAAAGTAACTCAAGAACTTGACGTCGCGGTCCGAGACAATCGTCTTTGGCACTCCATGAAGGCGCAAGATTTCCCTACAAAACAAATTTGCAACATGTGAAGCATCGTCTATCTTGTTGCAAGGAATGAAATGTGCCATTTTGGAGAATCGGTCCACAACAACAAAAACGGAATCCTTGCCATTTCGAGTTCTAGGCAAACCAAGCACAAAGTCCATGCTAATGTCTTCCCATGGGTGATATGGAATTGGAAGTGGCATATAGAGGCCATGAGATTGAGCTTTGGACTTAGCTTTGCGACATGTAGAGCATCGGTTGGTGAAGCGATTGACGTCGCGGAACATCTTGGGCCAAAAGTAGTTCTTGGAGAGCGTAGCAAATGTCTTGTCGCGTCCAAAGTGTCCCATGAGTCCGCCTCCATGAGATTCCTGCAAAAGCAACAAGCGAAGAGAGGACTCGGGGATGCAAAGTTTGTTAGCTCTCATAAGATATCCATCTTTGATGTAGTATCGATCCCAAGAAGTATGCGTCAAACACTTGGCATAAGGAATAGAAAATGTAGGATCATGCTCATACAAGTCTTTTATATGCTCAAAGCCAATGACATTTAACTCAAGTTGATTAACAAGCATGCATATACGGGAAAGTGCATCCGCCACAACATTTTCCTTACCTTTAATATACTTGATGACATAAGGAAACGACTCAATGAACTCACTCCATTTAGCATGACGCTTGTTCAACTTAGTTTGACCCTTAAGGAATTTAAGCGTTTCGTGGTCGGTATGGATGATGAACTCATGAGGGCGTAGGTAATGTTCCCATTCATGCAAAACTCGCACCAAAGCATATAGCTCTTTGTCATAGATAGGGTAATTGAGTTGCGCTCCGGAGAGTTTCTCACTAAAATAAGCAATTGGGCGCTTCTCTTGCGTTAACACACCTCCTATGCCATTACCACTAGCATCGCAATGAATTTCGAAAGGTTTGTCAAAGTTGGGTAATGCAAGCACGGGAGCATGAGTAAGCAAATTCTTAAGCTCATTGAAAGCGATATCTTGAGATGTTCCCCAAACAAACGGTGCATTTTTCTTACTCAAAGCATGCAAAGGTGAAGCAATGGTGCTAAAATCCTTCACAAATCTGCGATAGAAACCGGCTAAACCAAGAAAACTACGCACTTGTTGCAAATTGGTTGGTTGGGGCCAAGTTTTAATAGCATTGATCTTAGATTCATCAACATGAACACCCTTAGAAGATACTACGAAACCCAAGAACACAAGCTTATCAACACCAAATAGGCATTTTTCCATATTAGCATAAAGTTGCTCTTTTCGAAGAGTTTGTAGCACGGTGCGAAGGTCGGTGACATGCTCTTTGGGAGATTTGCTAAACACAAGGATATCATCAAAGTAGACAACAACAAATTCACCAATGTAAGGGCGAAACACGTAATGCATAAGACGCATGAAAGTACCGGGTGCTTCCGATAAACCCATAGGCATGACTAACCACTCATATAGATTAAACTTTGTTTTGAAAGCGGTTTTCCATTCATCACCCTCTTGTATGCGGATTTGATAGTAACCACTTTTAAGATCAATTTTGGAAAAGATAGTGGCACCGCAAAGTTCATCAAGCATATCATCAAGGCGTGGAATGGGATACCTATAACGAACGGTTATAGCATTGATAGGTCTACAATCGGAACACATGCGAAAGCTACCGTCTCGTTTTGGCACAAGAATGACCGGTACGGCACAAGGACTCAAACTTTCACGCACATGTCCATGGTCTATGAGATGCTTTACTTGCATTTGAATTTCTTTGGTTTCTTCGGGGTTGACGCGGTAGGGCGCTTTGTTTGGAAGCGGCGCTCCGGGGATGAGATCAATTCGGTGCTCAATGCCTCGTAGTGGAGGTAGACCCGGAGGTAGCTCATCGGGGAAAACATCTTGGAATTCCTGCAATAAAGAAGATAACACCAAAGGTAGATCGTGAGAGTTGTTAGTTTTTGGTGCCTCATCCTTGCACAATAGGACATAGTGTAGGACACTTGATGGGTTCTCACACACTTCTCTCATCTCACGTTTGGTGGCAAATAGGACTAAGTTTTTCTTGTCGCTCATCGTGGAGGCACTCAATTTGGGCTTGTGGCGCTCACTCTCTTTTTGGTGGTTCACTCTCTCAATATTCTCTCCACGATGGGTGTTTTGCTTGTCGGCGAGCACTTGGCTTGGAGACATAGGACGTAGCACAAACTCTTTCCCTTTCATCTTGAAGCTATAGTGATTTGTACGCCCATTGTGAATGACACCTCGGTCAAATTGCCATGGCCGTCCAAGAAGGAGGTGGCACACGGTCATCGGAAGGACATCACACTCCAAAGTGTCTTCATAGGCGCCAATCTTGAAAGAGACTTGTACTCTCTGCTCGACTTGTATGGTGCCGGTGTCGCTTAGCCATTGAACCTTGTAGGGGTGCGGGTGCTTCATCTTGACCAATTGGAGTTTGGAGCATAGTTCTTCACTTGCCAAGTTATGGCAACTCCCTCCATCAATGATGACCTTGACGGACCGTCCATTGATGCCGGCCTTTGTGTGGAAGATATGGCATCTTTGATCTTCGTCTTGTTGATGTTGAAGAGTCAAGACCTTGGAGACAACAAGAGCGGGACTTGAGTCTTCGTCAGAAAAGATGTGATCATCTTCTTCATTGTTCACTTGTCGGTGCATGGCCACTTGCTCAAGAGCTTCCATTTCTCCTTCACTCATGGAGTCGTAGGTGCCGTCGTCGTTGAGGATCATGGTGCGCTTGTTTGTGCACTCGAAGGACTTGTGGCCTCGGTCTCCGCATGTGAAACATTTGATGGAACTTGTCTTGATGGTCTCATCGGTTGGAGTAGATGATGATGAAGCTTTCGGCTTGAAGTTGCTTGTAGTAGGAGGACGACTTGAGCTTGTCGAAGCTTTCTTGTAACTTGACTTGTCGCCATTGCTCGTGGTGGGAGTCGTCGAAGCTTGATTGTTGGAGAGGCCATAGGACTTGGATGAGAACTTGGCCTACTTGAAGTCATCTTGTACTTGCCGTTCCGCTTTGGTAGCTTGATGCACTAGCTCGATGAGGTTTGAGTATGGTTGGAAGTCGGCAATCTTCCTGATAGGGTGATTGAGTCCATTCAAGAAACGTGCCATAGTTTGCTCATCATCTTATTTGACATTGGCTCGTATCATCGCAATCTCCATTTCCTTGTAGTACTCTTCAACGCTCTTGGTTCCTTGCTTGAGTTGTTGGAGTTTCTTGAAGAGGTCGCGGTTGTAGTAGTTTGGCACGAATCGTGCTCTCATGACATCCTTCATTGGTGCCCAAGTGGTGATGGGTGGTTCACCTCTTGCCGCATGGTGCTCAATGACTTGTTCCCACCAAATGAGGACGTAGTCTTGGAATTCGAGGGATGCCATTGCGATCTTCTTCTCTTCTTCGTAGTTGTGCAAGCGGAAGATTTTGTCAACCTTCAATGCCCATGATATGTACTCTTTGTGGTCATTGCTTCCGGTAAACTTGGGCATGGTGAACTTTAGCTTGCCATATCGTTGCTCTTCATTGTGTTGGGGTCAGGGATGATGACGCCCATGTCGGTGAGGATTGGCAATCTCATGTCGCTCTTGGCGAGGAGGGTTGTTTTCCTCATGTTGCTCTTGGTGAGGAGGGTTGTCTTCCTCATGATGCTCTTGGAGGAGGTGGTCCATTGTCTTCTTGCTCTCGATGGACTTGACGTTCTTGTCTCGCATGAGGAGGAGCTTGTCGATCTTGACGAGGAACTTTCGATCATGTCGAGGAGCTTGTCGATGCACACGTGCTTCGTAAATCCTTTCTTGAGCTTCGTCGCGAAGTGCTTCTTGATGTAGTCGAGCTTGTCGGCCTCGATTGGCTACGGACGACTTGAGTCTTGAAGAGCACGTTGCGCCTCAAGTGCTTGAGCTTCACGTAGTTGTCGTTCTTGACGTTGCGCCTCGGCGTCTTGTGCATCTTGATGTTGTCACGCTCGCTCCTCTTGTTCTTGTTGTCGTTGGCGTTGCCGTTCTTGTGCTTGTGCGAAAGCAGCTTGGTTGTGACGATGTCGATGCTCTTGAGAGTCGGTGTCGTGTAGAGGATTGCGGTTAGCTTGACGGTCTTGACGCACGGCACGACGGAGAGTGTTCGATGTCGGTGTACTTGAACCGGAGATGGTGTCGTCGTAGTGTCGACTTGAGCGGCTCCATCTTGACGAGGACGAAGTTGTAGAAGAGCGGACCATCATGGTTCGGATATCTTCTTTGAGGGAACTCATGGATGTGTCGAAGTAGTCTCTTGTACGTTGCTCAGATTGTCGTAGATCGGTGGCGAGGTTGTCGATGCGATCGCCCAAAGCAAGTTGTTCTTGATGCAAAGCTCGGTGTGCACCAAATAGTTGAGTCTTGGTGACGTAGGATGACATGTCGTCGTCTTGCTCCAAGAAGAGTGGATTGGTAGAAGTACTTGGCCTATCCATCATTCCAAACAAAGATATGTGAGTGGGAGAAAGAGAAGAACCAATAACAAATGTACCTTGACCGATGTTGAAAATGGATCAAAGATCACTCCAATGTGTATCAAGGGAATAGCACAATTGGTACCGTTTCTTGTCGGTTCTCACACCTACTCAAGTAAAAGCTTGGTTAGGATGGTGGCACAAAATTTGATGCAATTGTAAGTGAGACTCAATAATCTTGGAAAAGATTCACAAATTTGCAAATGCGACAAGTAGACCAATAGCAAGATATGGTACACGGAAACACACACGCAAATAGATAAGTGGGGTTGGGCAACCAAGGGTGAGCCAAAATGTGGAATCCACCAAGATGCTCTTGTTGCACAACACTAGAGAGACGCTAGCACGATTGCACAATAGGCGGATACGAACTTGTGCACAACCTACTAAGCAAAAATGCAACGACTTCTATCCCAAGTATACTATATGTATGATGTTACTATGATTTGATCCAAGATGATCGAGTATGACAATCTTAATGTTGTATGATGCTATGGTTCTTGCTTAAGCTCTTTGCTTATCTTTCTCCTTTTTGCTTAAAAGCTTGTTTGGCTCCTTGTTGTTTGAGCTCTTTTCTTATGCAATGCTTCACGAACCAAGATAGCAATTGTGTATGCGAAGACAACTTTGTGACACAAGAGATGATACCAAGATATGCAACACGATGATGGTATGTATGCGATGGGAAGTATGAACACTAATGTGCACAAGTCACGTTGCCGGCAATACTCAAAGGCTAGTCTCGACGGGTAAGCTACGCAAAAGTAAGGCCATGGGTTTATCAATGCAAATGCAAGAGAGTATGATGATATCGCTATACCAAGATGATATGAAGGTGAAGGTGATACCAATGTAGCCGTTCGTAGTAGTCCTTGGCGAAGATGAGCGGTGGTGATGTTGTTGCCGAACCGTACCTAGATAGCCGAAACACAATAGGATACGGAAACCACAACTCAAATTCTCAAAACAAAATGGGTCAAAATTCTCGGAGTTGGTAGCGGGAAAGGCTATGGTGGTGGTATGCGGAAATGGTGGTGGTATGCGGAAGTGTATGTGGGCTCCGGAACAAAATTGGCCGAAAGTTAGGCGGTAAACGGAGTGGAGGATGGAGTTGATGCTGTCAGGGGCCGGATGTCCGGGCTGATGGCCGGATGTTCGGGCCGGGCCGGATGTTCGGGCTCGGGATCCGTGGATGAACACCGCGTGGAGAGGTCAAATCCGGGGCAAAATTCGGAAGATTTTGTGGATGGAAATTGGGGAAAAGATGGGGAAAAGCTAGATCTACCTGCAACACACGAAATCCGCGAATCAAATCCAACAAAACTTCATCACACCAACAAATCACAAAAAAATTTGGGGCTATTTTTGTCAGGTAATTTTCGGGTTAGGACGAAAAACAACAAAATCAAGCTAGAAAACAAAGAGAGGGGGCTCCGAAATCATGATCAACGTGGCTCATGATACCAAGATGATGTAGGGTGGAACCCTAGATGGCCGATCTTTCACGAAAGGAGCAGATCCCTATGAAGAACGTGATGAACACGAGGGGAAACACGAGGGGAACACGAGAGAAATCACTCAACCAACAAGAATAGATCACACATGCGCTAGATCGATGAACACAAAGGTAAGATACAAGATCCAAGTCCAACAAAGGACGATACAAAGGGTAACCGGTTCTTCTCCGTGAGGAGGTCTTGATGGGGGTCTTCTCCGTGAGGAGGTCTTGAATCCAAGGTGATCTTCTCCGTAGAGGGGCCGCGGTCTCTCTCGTGGAGTAGATCCGTAATGGATGAGCAAAGCTCTATCTCTAAATGAGCTAATCCTTTGCTAAACCTAGAAAGATGGGGGAGAAGGAGTATATATAGTCTAGAGGGTCGAAGGGGTACACGGGCTTCGGCCCTTTACTGTGCGCAGACAGAGGGGGCCGGATGTCCGGGCGACGGGCCGGATGTCCGGGCCTTCCCGAGGGGCCGGATGTCCGGGCTGGAGGGTTCAGCTACTGTAGTTTCTGTCGTGTGGCGCCGGATGTCCGGGCGAGGGGCCGGATTTCCGGGGCTTCGGGAGGAGCCGGATGTCCGGGCCCTGTAGCACTTCGATGGCTGGGCTGCTGCTGTTGTTTACATCTTCAGGGGCCGGATGTCCGGGGCCTGGAAGGTGGACTTGCCTTCTTCCGTTGGTTCTCTTCATCCATGGACTTGGTGGCTTCTCCGTCTTCACGTGCATCTTCGTGACGGTCCTCTTGACACCTGATCATGCATAGCATATCGGACTTAGGTAGTAGCCATGTCTCGAGTGGATCATATGTGATATCACTAAGGAAGGAAGTCACCTCGTTCTCGAGAGCTCTAGCTCGTGCTCATGTCATAGGTCCTCTTGGCTCTTGATGAGACGATGGTAGGTCCATGGGGATGACCGTAGGATGCTCCGCATCACCAAAGGTGTTGCATCACCTCCACTTGGGCCCATGAGCCTTGTACGACCTAGGGTTGGTTTTAGGCTGCCTTGGGACGTCCTCCCACCTCCTTGGCCGCCACCCCTTGCTCCTATAGAAGTAGATCCATCTAGTAGCTTTTTCCTTGGAATTTGTTCAGTTAAAAGTTAGCCATTGCAACTTCGTGTACTTCGTTTGTGTCCAATGACCAGACCAAGACCGCTTACAGATCCCCACCATTATCAATACTTCATATATATTCGCAATATTCAGATTGCTTTATCATATTCTTGCTCGTTCTTCGATTGCTTGCAGGAATAGACCTTCGTGGTCAGGCTGACCATGTTTCCGGCATCGTCAGTAACCTCAGGAGATTGTAGCATGTAGCAGCTTCGTTTCTTCCGTCTTCTCTTCCATGCTTCCCTCGCGGATGGTGTAGGTGTTCCTTGGCGCTTGCACTCCTCCTCCTCGTCCGTAGCATTCCGACAATACCTATGCATGCACACGAGAGGGGTGTCAAGTAGTATACCATCCTCGAAGGGGTCAAGTGAGCACGTGTAAAGGAGATGATTCACCTTTGTGTATGTGAAGTAGAGGTCGCACGTGTCACTTGCCAAACGGACTCTTGACATGGTGATGTCCGTAGGATGCTCTGCATCATCTCCCCTCCCTTGGGAAAGATCCGACCTCGGATCGAAACCAAATCACCATGGGAAAGAGATGGCTTCGCCGTGTAGAAGTGGACGTTCACCAAGTACTCATCATCTTCAAGCTCGCAATGGGCACTCTCCAATGTCGCACCATCTCGTGATTCCTTCAAAAGGAGCAAGGACAACAAACACTTGGAAAAACAAATGTGGTTAGCGTTAGTGCAAAACCAAGCATTCAAGTGGTGATTCACCCAACAAGTGTCGTCATCATGCAAAGCATATGGTTTGACAAAGGATTGTGACATGGCATGTAAGCACATAATTTGAGCACAAGCAAAGATATCATGGGGACAAGCATGTAAATGTGAGGTAGTGATGCAAATATGTGTGTCAAGATAATAAGCATCTACCTCAAGTTCATAGCAAGCATGGGCAAAGAGCTCACTGAAAGGTCTATGGTAGGCATAGGAATCATTCACAACACCTAAGAAGATGAGATGTCGAAACACATGGGTTAAGTGCAAGACAATCCAAGCATAATGTGCATAGGGTGTAGTGAACATAGTGTGGCACTCAACACAATAGAAATAGCAATTGTTCATCATGTGTGAGGCAATCAAGCTAAGCATGTAGCAATCAATGGGACATGGCATATGTGAAGTGATGACATTGTTGCAACCAAACATATGAGAGAAGCAAATAATCCAAGAATTGGACACAAGGCATATATATCATGATGCATGGAATGGTGAAAATGACAAGTCGAAGCAAGATCTCTAACAAGTGTGCAATCAAATGGTCCAAAATGAACAATAAGTCCCATGGGGAACGCAACACAAGTAGTATGATCCATAATATCCATGATCATGGTTTGGGGGTTCTCAAAATAGAAGGATATCACCTTGAAAGCGTGTCCTTGTGCGTCCTTCACAATGCCGAAGTACAAGCAAGTGTGATGTAGAATCGTCGTGGTAGAAGAAGGTTCGCTCTCAAGAGCTCGAATTGTCAACTCACGTGAGGTGGAAGTCGACACCAAGTCCAAGTATCCTACACATGCACACAACAAAACAAAGAACGTATGCGCATGGTAGATAAACACATCATCCATCATGATGGTTCGCATCTTTTGCACATAACCATTAGAAGCACAAGTGCATGAATAGTATGATGCAACACATGGAGATGTATGACAAGAAGCAATAACAATCATGTGCAAAGCATGTAGATGGTTGTCATCAACCGCATGAAATGAACAAGTATGAATCATTGGTGATGCAACAAGGCAAGCAATCATAGTAATCAAGTCCTGCAAACTAGTGGAGCGAAGATGCAACACACTAGAGGAAATCATGGCAATCATGTCATGTGAGCAAATAATAGGCATAGACAATGCACATGACATATCGCAAGCACGAACACAAAGCAAGATCATAGTATCATCATAGGGTTGGGTCACAAATGGAACATGGCAATAACAAGTGATATCTCCACCAAGTTTGCAAATACACATACAAGTATGAGAATCAATCATCATGTGTAATGCAAAGCATGGGTCACAAATGCATGGCAAAGGCATAGGAATGAGCATATCATGCAAAGTGAACATGGAAAGATGGGCATATAATATGTAATGGATAATAACCCATAGCCAAGTGAGGGAGATGTAGAAGAGATGCGCGAAGTCTTTGCACGAAGAGAGCGGTGGGAAAGACAATCCATGGGATCCCAAATCATCGGTGCTCTCTAGAGCTCGTTTTGTCAACTCATGGGATTGTGAGGTTGACAAGTATTCATGGGTACCTACACAAAAGAGACACAAACGAAAGAAATTGTGTGTGTGGTAAATGTACACATCATCCATCATGATGTGTATGTGCATGTGTGAGTTTTCACAAGGTAAACATCGCTCAAAGAAATTTGATGCATGGTATAAGAACATGTCATCCATCATGAAAGAATAGTTATTATGTATGACACGATGGGGATGCAAATTTAGCATACAAGTATATGGCACATCAATAGCATGTTTATTCATGGGGAGCAAATTGTGCACACAAGTATTGGGATCATGCAATGAATGGGATGAATCAAAATCTCCTAACATGTATGAGGAAACTATGGGGGTCTCCTCATGAGCAATATTGGAAACATCACATGGAGAAAATGGACAACATCCAAAACAATGCATGTCCGAAGCTAGGTGGTCACGGCATGGCATATGAGATAGATGATGCAAAGGGAGCATATCAATATTATCACAAGAAAAACAAATGCCAATAACCATGGGCTTGTCATCTATGCCATAAGTGCAAATTGGGTTAATTTTAATGGCATATGCATAGTCACTATGATGAGATTGCAAATATGACATATGATTGATCTCATGCATAGCATATGACAAGTCAAGCGGATTGTCAAACATGATGTGACCTAAGGAATTGTCACAAGAAATCCTATGTAACATGGCATCACAACTAAGAGACTCCACATGGCAATCATCATACTCATCATAAATGGGCAAATCATTGCATGGGGAAATCATACTAGCATGAAGCATGTCAATAGGTTGATCAACATCATGCAAGCAATCAATGTCAAGAATGTCCACTAGTGGGACTAGAGCGTCACCTTCACCTATGTTACCTTGTTCATTCCACTCAAGTGGTGTAGGTTAGGTGTGAAAGACCAAATGGTGGTCATCTTCATCTTGATGGAACCATGTGGGGGGTGCATCATATTCCACCATGGCCATCGTCCCAAAGGAAGGACGTAGTCGTCGCGAATCGGCGCGTCATCATATATGGGACCTAGCACCAAATGAGAAGACACAATAGAGGTAGAGGTTAAGTCGTTAGAAATCGAAGTGGCCTCACTCTCTCTATGTGGTGGTTCACTCACTCCCTCAAGGTAGGTGCACTCAAAGTCACATATGGTGGAGTCACTCATCTCACTCAAGTGGTGGGGGTTGTGTCTCTCCTCACATGGGAATTGGGGCAACTCGTCATATATGGGGCTAGTGGTGAAGTCACTCTGATAGAGGGAAAGGTGTCCCGTCTTTCGATGAGATGATGGATATCGCTTTGGTGGAAGTCGACTTTGACGATCCGACTACGAACGTGCGATGACGTCGCGCCTTAGCAATCGCTAAACCAACTCCGAGAGGTTATTGACCACGCCGGAGCACGATCAACCTGACCACGAGGGTCTGTTTCCTGCGAGCAAACGAAGAACAAGCAAGAAACTGAGATTGCAATCTGGATATTGCGAATATAAGATGAAAGCTTTATTGATCAAGGTGGGGTTCTGTGACGCCTTTGTCTGGTCGTTGAACACAAACGAAGTATGCGAAGTTGCAGCTATGGCGAACTTTTAATCTAAACAAAACCCAAAGTCTAAACGACGCCCTAAGGGCTGTATATATGGAGGAAGAGGGGGGAATTTCGCGGCCCTTGGGGAAGGGGTCCGAAACCAACCCTATCTCTTGTTTCCCCACACATACGGACTCTAAAAATAGCCTATACTCAAGTATTTCGAAATTACATGGGCCGGGCCCAATAATAAGGTGACGCAGCACCTAGAATAGCCTTTGGACGAAAGTTATGAAGTAGCATCTTGTATATTTCGTCCAAGGCTTCACGCACGCATTATGGTGGCTTCAACGTCCTGAAATCATCACTTGTAACTCCGTTCTTGTCCCCCATGCGCATGCCATCATCTCCATGCTTGTTCTTGCTCCAATGTTCATCCTTCTCAAAGCTAGGCCCTTCATTTGTAAGCAAAACAAATGTATCCAATTTAGGCAGCATCATATTCTCATGAACATTAGAATCATTACCAAGAAACGAAAGTACCTGGTAATTTAATTGGCGTGAGCGAGCTCTAGTAATTGGTCAAGTATGTATAGCAGTAGGGGTTGTGGGTGTAACAATGGTATTGATGTCCTCATCATCCTCCCCTTCTTCAAATGAAGTCGTCCTCGACGGAAGCTCATCTCCCTCACCCAAATAAGGCCTCAAATCTGCAATGTTAAAAGTGGGACTAACCCCAAAATCTGCAGGCAGCTCAAGTTTATATGCATTATCATTTATTTTCTCTAACACCTTAAAAGGACCATCAGCACGTGGCATTAGCTTTGATTTGCGCAAATCAGGAAATCTATCCTTACGCAAATGTAACCAAACAAGATCTCCATGTGCAAACACAACATGTTTTCTACCCTTATCTCCAGCAAGTTTATATTTAGCATTCATACGCTCAATGTTTTCCTTAGTTAACTCATGCATTTTTAAGATCAATTCAGCACGTTGTTTAGCATCAAAATTAACCTTCTCCGAAGATGGAAGAGGCAACAAATCAATAGGTGCACGAGGTAGGAAACCATACACAATTTCAAAAGGGCACATCTTAGTAGTAGAATGCAATGAACGATTATAACCAAACTCAATATGAGGCAAGCATTGTTCCCACATTTTCTTATTATCCTTCAAAACAGCCCTAAGCATAGTAGACAATGTTCTATTGACTACTTCAGTTTGTCCATCAGTTTCGGAGTGAAAAGTAGTACTAAAAAGCAGTTTAGTCCCTAACTTAGCCCATAAACATCTCCAAAAGTGGCTAAGAAATTTAGTATCACGATCTGAAACAATAGTATTTCGCACACCATGCAAACGAATAATTTCACGAAAGAACAAATCAGCAATATTAACAGCATCATCGCTTTTATGACATGGTATAAAGTATGCCATTTTTGAGAATCTATCCACGACAACAAATATGCTATCCCTCCCCTTCTTTGTTCGAGGTAAACCTAAAACAAAGTCCATAGATATATCCTCCCAAGGAACACTAGGTACAGGCAAAGGCATATATAAACCATGAGGATTGATTCGTGACTTAGCTTTTTGACATGTAGTGCAGCGAGCAACAAAACGCTCAACATCCCGTCTCAGCTTTGGCCAAAAGAAATGTGTAGCAAGTACGTCCTCCGTCTTCTTCACGCCAAAGTGTCCCATTAATCCTCCTCCATGCGCCTCCTGCAACAACAAAAGACGAAGAGAGCTAGCTGGAATGCATAGCTTGTTAGCACGGAACACAAATCCATCATTAACGACAAACTTGTTCCAGGTTCTTCCTTCTTTACAATTCTGCAAAACATCTTTAAAATCAGCATCATGCACATATTGATCTTTGATGGTCTCCAAACCAAATATTTTGAAGTCAAGTTGTGAAAGCATAGTATAGCGACGAGACAATGCATCAGCAATAACATTTTCTTTACCCTTCTTGTGTTTAATGACATAAGGGAAAGTTTCAATGAATTCAACCCATTTAGTATGTCTACGATTCAGTTTAGCTTGACTTTTAATATGTTTCAAAGATTCATGATCAGAATGTATAACAAATTCTTTGGGCCATAAATAATGTTGCCATGTTTCTAAAGTAGAATAATTCAGACTAGGCCCACTCAATTTTTCAAAAAAGTATGCAACAGGTTTACCATCTTGTAATAACACACCTCCTAATCCAATTCCACTAGCATCACATTCAAGCTCAAAAGTCTTATTAAAATCAGGAAGTTGGAGAAAAGGAGCATGTGTCAACTTATCTTTCAATACCGTGAAGGCTTCTTCCTGTGCGGTACCCCAAACAAAAGGCACATCCTTCTTTCTAAGCTCGTTGAAAGGTGCAGCAATGGTGCTAAAATCTCTCACAAAACGCCTATAGAAACCAGCGAGTCCAAGAAAACTCCGCACTTGTGTGACCGTTTTGGGCTGCGGCCAACTCTCAATAGCTTCAATATTGGCTTTATCAACTTCAATTCCCTGTGGAGTAACAACATAGCCAAGAAAAGATACTCGGTCGGTGCAAAAGGTGCACTTCCCAAGGTTACCAAACAAACGTGCATCACGTAGAGCAATAAAAACAGCACGTAAATGTTCCAAATGTTCTTCCAAAGATTTGCTATAAATCAGTATATCATCAAAATAGACTACCACAAATCGTCCAATGAAAGCACGTAAAACTTCATTCATTAGTCTCATGAAAGTACTAGGTGCATTAGTTTTAAATGCAGTTTTCCATTCATCTCCCAATTTCATACGAATTTGATGGTATCCACTACGCAAATCAACTTTGGAGAATATTGTAGAGCCACTCAATTAATCAAGCATATCATCTAGCCTAGGAATAGGATGACGATAACGAATAGTAATATTATTAATGCCTCTACAATCAACACACATACGCGACGTACCATCCTTTTTAGGTACTAGTATAATAGGAACAGCACAAGGACTAAGAGATTCGCGTATATAACCTTTGTCGAGCAGCTCCTATACTTGACGCATAATCTCCTTCGTCTCCTCTGGATTGGTACGGTATGGTGCACGGTTGGGTAGCGATGCACCGGGAATTAAATCAATTTGATGCCCAATCCCTCTAATAGGTGGTAATCCCGGTGGCACGTCTTGTGGGAAGACGTCAGCGAACTCCTGCAAAATGTTAGTGACAGCAGGGGGCAAAGAGGAAGGCACGTCCTCGAATGAAAATAATGCCTCTTTGCACACAAAAGCATAGCAAACAGATTTGCTGAAATCTAGCTCATCAATATCAGATTTTGTGGCAAGTAAACATGCACTTTTCAATTTAATTTCAGAAACAACACTAGATGGTTTATTATTAGGTTTCATTTGTTGCTCAAATTCTTTTGCCGCAATCTGATTTTCACTCCTATTTTTCTCCTGTTTTGCTTTATTAGCTCTATTAATGTCATCTTTCAAAATGGAATCAGGAGTCATAGGAAGCAAAGTAATATTTTTATCCTTATGAACAAGAGTATACTGATTGTTTCTACCATGGTGTACAGAATTTTTATCAAATTGCCATGGTCTACCAAGTAATAAGGAACATGCTTGCATGGGTACCACATCACAATAAACATAATCAGCATATGTAGAGATACTAAAATGCACACGAACAGTACGTGTTACCCTAACCTTGCCACTGTTGTTGAACCATTGGATGTAGTAAGGATGTGGATGTGGTCTTGTGGTGAGAGATAGTTTCTCCACCATCTCCATGCTAGCCAAGTTGTTACAGCTCCCTCCATCTATGATGACGCGAACAGAACGTTCCTTCACAACTCCCTTTGTATGGAACAAATTATGCCTCTGATTTTGCTCTGCTTGCGTGACCTGCACACTCAAAACACGTTGAGCAACTAAACATTCATACCTGTCAGCGTCTTCAGGAGCCATGTATTGCGTCTCATTTTCAGAATTATCTCCACCATGTTCTTCACGTGTAATAAGAGCCAAAGTCTCCTCATCATAGTCACTAGCGGACTCATACCCACCATCCTCAGTAGCAATCATTACACGCTGAGATTTGCATTCTCTCGCATAATGTCCTCTTCCCTTACAACGACGACAAATAATATCACTTGTGTGCCCTGTTGACGCCATGGAAGAAGAAGAGCTCTGTGCAGGCCCGACAGGTGTGCTCTTGGCAGAGAGTGGTGGTTGTGCCTGCTTTCTTGTATCACGGCTGGAGGTGGCACCTGATGGAGGTGATGGTGAAGTGGAAGTAGAGGATGCACGTGGTGTCCATGATGAAGGTCGACCTGCAGAAAAGTTAGTTCGCGCCAATGGCTGTCGATCCTGCACTTCACGTTCAGCTTTACAAGCAAGATGGAATAAACGAGTGATATTATTATAATCCTTATACTCTAGAATGGTCTGAATCTGTTTATTTAATCCACCCATAAAACGTGCAAGCATAGCTTCATTCTCCTCAACAATACCACATCTAATGATGCCAGTTTGTAATTCCTGATAATATTCTTCTACAGAATTTTTCCCTTGTCGTAAACGCTGCAGTTTTTGAAGCAATTCACGTCGATAATATGGTGGAACCCAACGAGTACGCATAGCAGCTTTCAAAGCAGCCCAAGTAGCTGGAACAGGATATAATCTACAATGTTCAGACCACCAAACACATGCAAAGCTAGTGAAAGCACAAACAGCAGCAGGAACACGTCTCTCCTCAGGATATTGTAAACATGTAAATCGTTGTTCAGTTTCTAACTCCCAAGTAAGATATATATCAGGAACATACCTACCCTCAAATGGTGGAATATTCAATTTCAGTTTAGGGAGATGGTCATGATCTCGTACCTGAGGTGGTGGTGCTGGTCTACCGTTGCGAATATATACCTGAGGTCGACCTGCTGGTGGTGGTGCTGGTGGCTGCACGTAGTTCTGATTGTGATCAACCTCATCCTCATAATCGCCCGCATAATCGTCATCCTCCTCAGCCGCCGCAGTAGCAGGAACCAAAGAAGTATCAACAGTAGGTGCAGCGGCACCCGAATTTTGACCAGTCTCAATTGGAACGCGCTGTGCTCGTCCCACTTGATTTGGAAGGCGGCGTTGGAGATGTGGTTGTTGTTGTTGTAGAGGTGCGACATATGCAGCCGGTGGTGGTTGGGGAAGACGCTTGAGTAATTCAGTAAACTTGTTATCCAGCTTTGTCTCGAACGACTTCTCCACGACATCTATCTTCTCCATAGCCTCTTCAAATCTGTTTAGCACATCTCCCACCTGGCCACTCATCATTTGCTGAAATTTATCATGCAACTCCTTGTTCGTCATGTTCTCCCAATCAGTCTCATCGGCTTGTGATCCTGCCATGGTTAGCAGCAATAGAAACACAAAAGAATATGATCCTACAGAATACTAGGAAGTGGTGGTGATGGTGGTGTGTCACAAATCCTTCAAGCGAATCTCAAATTCTTACCAGTTCTTACCCAGCAACAGGTGGTGATCGGCAACCGTTGTAGTCAAAACTCTCAAAGCTTGGATAGAGCGATTACCAGGGAGAGTCAAACGCACGATGTAGATGTATGTGGAGCTGGGAAGGCTTATAATATGGTAGCAAAAATGGTCAGCAATAATCAATTCAGAGATGCAAAGTTGAATAAACGCTCAACGACGGTACTGTGCTGGTCCTAGGCTATACCGTGCTAGAGACGCGAGCCTAGAACACTAACAAAATCACGGCGCTGCACGTAAACAAGGGAAAAGCACACTCGGGAATTTTTTTTGCTCCTTTTTTTTGCGAAAAATCACTATAAGGTCAAGCTGACAGGATAGGCACAAAATTTTTTTACTATTTTTTTTGGAAATCAGGGCAGCGATGACGAAAAAGTGCGACAAAAAATCACTATGATGGCGAGTGTCTCAAAACACTCCCCGGGACCTAAAAATAGGATAGGGAAAACTATTTTTGGTCGCCGAAATTTTGGCCTAAAAACTGCCCGGGGGTCTCCAGACTCTTTTTTTTTCGAGACCTACGCAGGCAAGGAAACACGAAACGGAAAATAGATGGATCTCTAAAACAAACCGAATATGAAAAGAACTCGGATTGGTTGTGGATATATGGTGGTAGGATATGGCAGCGGTGGTGGTATATGGTAGCGGTGGTGGTATATGGATACGGATCGGTGGTGGTATATGGATACGGATTGGTGGTGGTATATGGATACGGATTCAAAGCGGTGGCGGATAAGCAATGGTGGTAGATGGGAAGGCGATGATGATGGTGCGGCGGCGGCGTGACAACTTATGACCAGAACTCGAAACTCTAAAAATTAGACTCTAAGACCAGCAACTTGACACGACAATGCAACCGCAAATTCAACAAAGCAAAAACCCTAAAAAGATTATGCAAAGGCTCAGATTGGTTCGGATATGATGAACTAACCCTAATTTTTGTGTGTGGCTTTTTCGTGGACTGTAGGTATGAAGAACAGACTCGATCTAAACTACGAAAAACTGTAAAATCTCACCGAGCAACCTGGAAATCTGATACCACTTGATAGAGGCAAAGGTGTCCCGTCTTTCGATGAGATGATGGATATCGCTTTGGTGGAAGTCGACTTTGACGATCCGACTACGAACGTGCGATGACGTCGCGCCTTAGCAATCGCTAAACCAACTCCGAGAGGTTATTGACCACGCCGGAGCACGATCAACCTGACCACGAGGGTCTGTTTCCTGCGAGCAAATGAAGAACAAGCAAGAAACTGAGATTGCAATCTGGATACTGCGAATATAAGATGAAAGCTTTATTGATCAAGGTGGGGTTCTGAGACGCCTTTGTCTGGTCGTTGAACACAAACGAAGTACGCGAAGTTGTAGCTATGGCGAACTTTTAATCTAAACAAAACCCAAAGTCTAAACGACGCCCTAAGGGCTGTATATATGGAGGAAGAGGGGGGAATTTCGTGGCCCTTGGGGAAGGGGTCCGAAACCAACCCTATCTCTTGTTTCCCCACACATACGGACTCTAAAAATAGCCTATACTCAAGTATTTCGAAATTACATGGACCTGGCCCAATAATAAGGTGACGCAGCACCTAGAATAGCCTCTGGACGAAAGTTATGAAGTAGCATCTTGTATATTTCGTCCAAGGCTTCATGCACGCATTATGGTGGCTTCAATGTCCTGAAATCATCACTTGTAACTCCGTTCTTGTCCCCCATGCGCATGCCATCATCTCCATGCTTGTTCTTGCTCCAATGTTCATCCTTCTCAAAGCTAGGCCCTTCATTTGTAAGCAAAACAAATGTATCCAATTTAGGCAGCATCATATTCTCATGAACATTAGAATCATTACCAAGAAACGAAAGTACCTGGTAATTTAATTGGCGTGCGCGAGCTCTAGTAATTGGTCCAGTATGTATAGCAGCAGGGGCTGTGGGTGTAACAATGGTATTGATGTCCTCATCAGGTTGGAGGCACAAACTCTCGCCGCAAAGCTCTCTTCGTCTTGGGCCAACTCATGTCGTAGCTCTCCGAAGGTGTGTGAAGCCACCATGTGTACGCGTAGTCGTGGAAGTTCCTTGTGGCGCACTTCACTTGATCTTCGGGACGAACTTGATGTAGCTTGAGGTAGTCGTCCATTAGGCGCTCCCACTCGAGATACTCCTCGGGTTCTTGAGTCCCATAGAAAGGAATCGCGTGGTCGATGTCGAGGTCGTAGTAGCTCGTGGAAGTCGCGGACTTGAGCTTGGGGAGCTTCTCTTGAGCGTAGTCTTGGGGTGCTTGTTGGCGAAGATGTCGTATGTCCGTAGGCGAAGATGCCAAGGGAGATGGTGAAGTCGTTGAGCGGTTGTTGATGTAGAGCTCTTGACCTTCACGTTCTTGGTGGTGATGGTGTCGATGCCGATGTGATCTTGCCAGAGATGGTAGCTCGGAAGCATGTGCTCTTGAGCGTCTTCTCGAAGATGAGGAAGATCGCTTGTAGGACTTGATGAGCGCCTTGATCTCGTCCATTTGAGCTTGCATCTTGGCATCGAAGTTGTTGTTCTTGGCATCGAACTCGTCGTTGTTGTTGTAGACCGAAGGTGAAATGCCTTGCTTATCCATCACAAGACTCGAGTAGAGGTGAGTAGGAGATGAGATAAACAATACCAAGTTACCTTTTCCCAAAGTTGAGGATGTATCCCGTTTCACTCAATGTGAGATGAAAGAATAGTGGAATTGGTACCGGACTTGTTCACTCACACCTATCAAGTAAAGCTTATGGAGTGGTTCGGTGAGGATAGTGGCACAAAAAAATTAATGCAAAATGTTAGCAAGAGTCAATAATGTTGAAAGAGATTCACAAATTCGCAAGTGAAACAAGTAGACCAATAGCAATATGTGGCACACGGAAACACACACACGGATAGAAAAATGGGGACGTGCAACCAAGGAATGAGAACAAAATGTGGAATCCACGGAAAATGCTCGTGTTGCACAACTCAAGAGAGACGCTAGCACGATTTCTCAATAGGCGGATACGACACTTGTGCACAACCTATAAGATGCAAAATGGATAAACTTGCTATCCCAAGTATGCTATGTATGTATGTCCCGGTGCTTTAGCACAAGATGATCCAAGATGATCGAGTATGATATATTGTAATGCACTATGATGCGATGCTATGGCTCTTGCTTACAAGCTCTTTGCTCACTCTCTCTTTTGCTTAAAAGCTTATTCTTCTTCTTTTTTGTTTGTATGTCCACTTTTGCACAATGCACAAACCAAGATAGCAATTGTGTATATGCGGGAACAATCTTGTGACACAAGATATGATATGATAGCAAGATGATACCAATATGATATAGTATATATGCAATGGAAGGTGTATCGATGTTCACTAATGTGCGACAAGTAATGATGAGGACATCAATACCATTGTTACACCCACAACCCCTGCTACTATACATACTGAACTGATTACTAGAGCTCGCGCACGCCAATTAAATTACCAGGTACTTTCGTTTCTTGGTAATGATTCTAATGTTCATGAGAATATGATGCTGCCTAAATTGGATACATTTGTTTTGCTTACAAATGAAGGGCCTAGCTTGGAGAAGGATGAACATTGGAGCAAAAACAAGCATGGAGTTGATGGCATGCGCAAGGGAGACAAGAAAAGAGTTTCAAGTGATGATTTCAGGACATTGAAGCCACCATAATGAGTGCATGAAGCCTTGGACGAAATATACAAGATGCCACTTCATAATTTTCGTCCAGAGGCTATTCTAGGTGCTGCGTCACCTTATTTTTGGGCCATGCCCATGTAATTTCGAAATACTTCAATATAGGCTGTTTTTTAGAGTCCGTATGTGTGGGGAAACAAGAGTTAGGGTGGGTTTCGGACCCCTCCTCCAAGGGCCACGAAATTACCCCCCCTCCCCTCTTCCTCCATATATACAGCCCCTAGGGCATCGTTTAGACTTTGGGGGTTTTGTTTAGATTAAAAATTCGCCATAGCCGCAACTTCGCGTACTCCGTTTGTGTTCAACGACCAGACAAAGGCGTCACAGAACCCCACCTTCATTAATAAAGCTTTCCTCTTTTATTCGCAATATCTGGATTGCAATCTCAGTTTCTTTTTTGTTCTTCATTTGCTCGCAGGAAATAGACCCTCGTGGTCAGGTTGATCGTGCTCCGGCGTGGTCAATAACCCCTCGGAAGTTGGTTTAGCGATTGCAAAGGCGCGACGTCTTCGCACGTTCGTAGTCGGATCGTCAAAGTCGACTCCCACAGAAAACGATTGCTATCTCATCGAAACATCGGGACACCTTTGCCTCTATCAAGTGGTATCAGATTTCCAGGTTGCTCGGTGAGATTTTACAGTTCTTCGTAGTTTAGATCGAGTCTGTTCTTCATACCTATAGTCAACGAAAAAGCCAAAAAAATTAGGGTTAGTTCATCCTATCCGAACCAAACTGAGCCTTTGCATAATCTTTTCTGTATTTGCTTTGTTGAATTTGCGGTTGCATCGTCGTATCAAGTTGCTGGTCTTAGCGTCTAGTCCTTTAGAGTTTCGAGTTCTGTTCACAGGTTATCACGTTGCCGCTGCCATATATCACCACCGCATCATCATCATCGCTGCTGCCATATACCACCACCGCACCAACTTCATTACCGCTGCCATATACCACCGCCACATCTTCACAGCCAATCCGAGTCCATATACGCCACCACATATCCGCCGCCATCACGCCAGTCCGAGTTCCACCAGATTCATCTCCGCCACCAGTCCTATTCCGAGTCCAGTATTTTGTTACTCTGTTTTGGATTTCCCGATCACGCCATACTCCGAGTCGTGACAGAGAAGGACTCCCGAACTTTCGTATTACCCGCAGTAGAAAAATAGTTCCAGTTTAAAAAAAACTAAGTCTGGAAAATTCTGGCTAGGCAGTTTTTAGGCCATTTATAGACTTTCGAAAAAAAATTGTTGCGGAAAAAAGAGAGGAAAAAAAGTGCAAAAAAAAGGAAAAAAAGAGAATTTTTTTTCAGAGTGTGCTCCTCCCTTGTTTACGTGCAGCGCCGTGATTTTGTTAGTGTTCTAGGCTCTCGTCTCTAGCACGGTCTAGCCTAGGACCAGGACAGTACCGTCGTTGAGCGTTTATTCAACGTTGCATCTCTGAATTGATTATTGCTGACCCTTTTTGCTACCATATTATAAGCCTTCCCAGCTCCACATACATCTACATCGTGCGTTTGACTCTCCCTGGTATTCGCTCTATCCAAGCTTTGAGAGTTTTGACTACATTGGTTGCCGATCACCGCCTGCTGCTGGGTAAGAATTGGTAAGAATTTGAGATTTGCTTGACGGATTTGTGACACCCACCACCACCACCACTTGTTAGTAGTCTATAGGATCATATTTTTGTGTGTTCTATTGCTGCTAACCATGCCAGCATCACAAGCCGACGAGATTGACCGGGAGAACTTAACGAACAAGGAGCTTCATGATAAGTTTCAGCAAATGATGACTGAACAGGTGCAAGATGTGCTGAACAATTTTGAAGAGGCCATGGAGAAGATCACTGGCCTTGAGAAGACGTTCGAAACAAAGCTCGATAGCAGATTTAATGAACTGCTTGCGCGTCTTCCACCACCGGCTGCACCTCCCGCACCTCTGCAGCAGCAGCAACAACAACAACAACAACAACAGCAACAACGACTACCTCCACGTCGGGAAACAGCCCTCCGCCGAGCGAGCCGTGTCCCTCTTCAGCCTGGCCAAACTGCTGGTGCTGCTGTTGATACTTCTGTGGCTCCTGTTGCTGATGTGGAGGAGGATGATTATGCGGGAGATTACGAGGATGAGGTTGATCAAAATCAGAACTACGTGCAACCACCAGCACCACAACCACCAGGTCATCCACATGCAAATAATGGCAATGTCAGGGCTCCCCCTCAGGTACGAGATCATGACCATCTCCCTAAATTGAAATTGAATATTCCACCATTTGAGGGTAGATATGTTCCTAATATATATCTTACTTGGGAGTTAGAAACTGAACAACGATTTACATGTTTACAATATCCTGAGGAGAGACGTGTTCATGCTGCTGTTTGTGCTTTCACTAGCTTTGCATGTGTTTGGTGGTCTGAACATTGTACATTATATCCTATTCCAGCTACTTGGGCTGCTTTGAAAACTGCTATGCGCACTCGTTGGGTTCCACCATATTATCAACGTGAATTACTTCAAAAATTGCAGCGCTTAAGACAAGGAAAAAATTCTGTAGAAGAATATTATCAGGAATTACAAACTGGCTTGATTAGATGTGGTATTGTTGAGGAGAATGAAGCTATGCTTGCATGTTTTATGGGTGGATTAAATAGAGAGATTCAGACCATTCTAGAGTATAAGGATTATAATAATATCACTCGTTTATTCCATCTTTCTTGTAAAGCTGAACGTGAAGTGCAGGATCGACAGGCATTGGCGCGAACTAACTTTTCTGCAGGTCGACCTTCATCATGGACACCACGTGCATCATCTACTTCCACTGCACCATCACCTCCTTCAGGTGCCACCTCCAACCGTGATACAAGAAAGCAGGCACAACCACCACTATGTGCCAAGACAACACCTCCGGGCCTGCACAAAGCCCTTCTTCTTCCATGGCGTCAACAGGGCACACAAGTGATATTATTTGTCGTCGTTGTAAGGGAAGAGGACATTTTGCGAGAGAATGCAAATCTCAGCGTGTGATGATTGCTACTGAGGATGGTGGGTATGAGTCCGTTAGTGACTATGATGAGGAGACTTTGGCTCTTATTACACATTAAGAACACGGTGGAGATGATTCTGATCATGAGACGCAATACATGGCTGCTGAAGATGCTGACAGGTATGAATGTTTAGTTGCTCAACGTGTTTTGAGTGTGGAGGTTACACAAGCTGAGCAAAATCAGAGGCATAATTTGTTCCATACAAAGGGAGTTGTGAAGGAACGTTCTATTCGCGTCATCATAGATGGAGGGAGCTGCAACAACTTGGCTAGTATGGAGATGGTGGAGAAGCTATCTCTCACCACAAGACCACATCCACATCCTTACTACATCCAATGGTTCAACAACAGCGGCAAGCTTAAGGTAACACGTACTGTTCGGGTGCATTTTAGTATCTCTACATATGCTGATTATGTTGATTGTGATGTGGTACCTATGCAAGCATGTTCCTTATTACTTGGTAGACCATGGCAATTTGATAAATTCTGTACACCGTGGTAGAAGCAATCAGTATACTCTTGTTCATAAGGATACAAATATTACTTTGCTTCCTACGACTCCTGATTCCATTTTGAAAGATGATATCATAGAGCTAATAAAGCAAAACAGGAGAAAAATAAGAGTGAAAATCAGATTGTGGCAAAAGAATTTGAGCAACAAATGAAGCCTAATAATAAACCATCTAGTGTTGCTTCTGAAATTAAATTGAAAAGTGCATGTTTACTTGCCACCAAATCTGATATTGATGAGCTAGTTTTTAGCAAATCTGTTTGCTATGCTTTTGTGTGCAAAGAGGCATTATTTTCATTCGAGGACGTGCCTTCCTCTTTTCCCCTGCAGTCACTAACATTTTGCAGGAGTTCGCTGATGTCTTCCCACAAGACGTGCCACCGAGATTACCACCTATTCGAGGGATTGAGCATCAAATTGACTTAATTCCCGGTGCATTGCTACCCAACCGTGTACCATACCGTACCAATCCAGAGGAGACGAAGGAGATTGATGAGGACATGACTACCTTGGATACGACCAAAAATATTGCATACATGCATATTTGTCAGGTGATTTCTAGTGCAAACTATTCAATAATCTATTTATGTTATCCAGAACAAAAATACTTCACACACTTTTGTGTTTTGTCTAATTGCAGGTGTATGGGACATTTGTACAATCCACATATGAAGATAAGGCAAAAGGAGAAGTTTAGGTTCTGTTCAAAAAGTCCTCTCACGTCACTTTTGGGCCAAGAGAAGATAGAGTCCAAGTCTCTCACGTTCTGGATTCAGATTCGGACTGCACAGACATACCTGACTCCAAACGCCAACAACTTTTTCATACGGACTCCGAATTGGGTGATTTTTTTTTGTTGGAAACTAGATTTCGTGCTCTTTCCAACCCAATTGGATTCACCTTTAAATTCGTCCGGAGCATTGAGTTATGGTCGAAACAATCTGACGTTGCACCAGAATCCGAGTCAAACTACAAGTCCAAAGGTGTTGCATCACCTCCACTTGGGCCCATGAGCCTTGTACGACCTAGGGTTGGTTTTAGGCTGCCTTGGGACGTCCTCCCACCTCCTTGGCCGCCACCCCTTGCTCCTATATAAGTAGATCCATCTAGTAGCTTTTTCCTTGGGATTTGTTTAGTTAAAAGTTAGCCATTGCAACTTCGTGTACTTCGTTTGTGTCCAATGACCAGACCAAGACCGCTTACGGATCCCCACCACTATCAATACTTCATATATATTCGCAATATTCAGATTGCATTATCATATTCTTGCTCGTTCTTCGATTGCTTGCAGGAATAGACCTTCGTGGTCAGGCTGATCGTGCTTCCGGCATCGTCAGTAACCTCAGGAGATTGGTTTAGCGATTGATAAGGCGCAACGTCGTGCACGTTTGTAGTCGGATCGTCAAAGTCGTCTCCACCAAATCGATAGTTATCATCTCATCGAATGATCGGGACACCCTCGCCTCTATCAGAGATTATGCGTCAAGTACAGGAGCTGCTCGACAAAGGTTATATACGCGAATCTGTTAGTCCTTGTGCTGTTCCTATTGTACTAGTGCCTAAAAAGGTGGTACGTCGCGTATGTGTGTTGATTGTAGAGGCATTAATAATATTACTATTCGTTATCGTCATCCTATTCCTAGGCTAGATGATATGTTTGATGAATTGAGTGGCTCTACAATATTCTCCAAAGTTGATTTGCGAAGTGGATACCATCAAATTCGTATGAAATTGGGAGATGAATGGAAAACATCATTTAAAACTATGTTTGGTTTATATGAGTGGTTAGTCATGCCTTTTGGGTTAACTAATGCACCTAGTACTTTCATGAGACTAATGAACGAAGTTTTATGTGCTTTCATTGGACGATTTGTGGTAGTCTATTTTGATGATATACTGATTTATAGCAAATCTTTGGAAGAACATTTGGAACATTTACGTGCTGTTTTTATTGCTCTACGTGATGCACGTTTGTTTGCTAACGTGGGGAAGTACACCTTTTGCACCGACCGAGTATCTTTTCTTGGCTATGTTGTTACTCCAGAGGGAGTTGAAGTTGATAAAGCCAAGATTGAAGCTATTGAGAGTTGGCCGCAGCCCAAAACGGTCACACAAGTGCGGAGTTTTCTTGGACTCTCTGGTTTCTATAGGCATTTTGTGAGAGATTTTAGCACCATTGCTACACCTCTCAACGAGCTTACAAAGAAGGTTGTGCCTTTTGTTTGGGGTACCGCACAGGAAGAAGCCTTCACGTATTGAAAGATAAGTTGACACATGCTCCTTTACTCCAACTTCCTGATTTTAATAAGACTTTTGAGCTTGAATGTGATGCTAGTGGAATTAGATTAGGAGGTGTGTTATTACAAGATGGCAAACCTGTTGCATACTTTTCTGAAAAATTGAGTGGGCCTAGTTTGAACTATTCTACTTATGATAAAGAATTATATGCTCTTGTTCGGACTTTAGAAACATGGCAACATTATTTATGGCCCAAAGAATTTGTTATACATTCTGATCATGAATCTTTGAAACACATTAAAAGTGAAGCAAAACTGAACCGTAGACATGCTAAATGGGTTTAATTCATTGAGACTTTCCCTTATGTCATTAAACACAAGAAGGGTAAAGAAAATGTTATTGCTGATGCATTGTCTCGTCGTTATACTATGCTTTCACAACTTGACTTTAAAATATTTGGTTTGGAGACCGTCAAAGATCAATATGTGCATGATGCTGAATTTAAAGATGTATTGCAGAATTGTAAAGAAGGTAGAACATGGAACAAGTTCGTCGTTAATGATGGATTTGTGTTTCGTGCTAACAAGCTATGCATTCCAGCTAGCTCCGTTCGTCTTTTGTTGTTGCAGGAGGCGCATGGAGGAGGACTAATGGGACACTTTGGCGTGAAGAAGACGGAGGATATACTTGCTACACATTTCTTTTGGCCAAAGATGAGACGGGATGTTGAGCGTTTTGTTGCTCGCTGCACTACATGTCAAAAAGCTAAGTCACGACTCAGTCCTCATGGTTTATATATGCCTTTGCCTGTACCTAGTGTTCCTTGGGGGGATATATCTATGGACTTTGTTTTAGGTTTACCTCGAACAAAGAAGGGGAGGGATAGCATATTTGTTGTCGTGGATAGGTTCTCAAAATGGCACACTTTATACCATGTCATAAAAGCGATGATGCTGTTAATGTTGCTGATTTGAACTTTCGTGAAATTATTCGCTTGCATGGTGTGCCAAATACTATTGTTTCAGATCGTGATACTAAATTTCTTAGTCACTTTTGGAGATGTTTATGGGCTAAGTTCGGGACTAAACTGCTTTTTAGTACTACTTGTCACCCCCAAACTGATGGTGAAACTGAAGTAGTCAATAGAACATTGTCTACTATGCTTAGGGCTGTTTTGAAGAATAATAAGAAAATGTGGGAAGAATGCTTGCCTCATATTGAATTTGCTTATAATCGTTCGTTGCATTCTACTACTAAGATGTGCCCTTTTGAAATTGTGTATGGTTTCCTACCTCGTGCACCCATTGATTTTTTGCCTCTTCCATCTTCGGAGAAGGTTAATTTTGATGCTAAACAATGTGCTGAATTGATCTTAAAAATGCATGAGTTAACTAAGGAAAACATTGAGCGTATGAATGCTAAATATAAACTTGCTGGAGATAAGGGTAGAAAACATGTTGTCTTTGCACCTGGAGATCTTGTTTGGTTACATTTGCGTAAGGATAGGTTTCTTAATTTGCGCAAATCAAAGCTAATGCCACGTGCTGATGGTCCTTTTAAGGTGTTAGAGAAAATAAATGATAATGCATATAAACTTGAGCTGCTTGCAGATTTTGGGATTAGTCCCACTTTTAACATTGCAGATTTTGAAGCCTTATTTGGGTGAGGAAGATGAGCTTCCGTCGAGGACGACTTCATTTCAAGAAGGGGAGGATGATGAGGACATCGATACCATTGTTACACCCACAACCCCTGCTACTATACATACTGGACCGATTACTAGAGCTCGCGCACGCCAATTAAATTACCAGGTACTTTCGTTTCTTGGTAATGATTCTAATGTTCATGAGAATATGATGCTGCCTAAATTGGATACATTTGTTTTGCTTACAAATGAAGGGCCTAGCTTGGAGAAGGATGAACATTGGAGCAAGAACAAGCATGGAGTTGATAGCGTGCGCAAGGGAGACAAGAACAGAGTTTCAAGTGATGATTTCAGGACTTTGAAGCCACCATAATGAGTGCAAGAAGCCTTGGACGAAATATACAAGATGCCACTTCATAATTTTCGTCCAGAGGCTATTCTAGGTGCTGCGTCACCTTATTTTGGGCCAGGCCCATGTAATTTCGAAATACTTCAATATAGGCTGTTTTTAGAGTCCGTATGTGTGGCGAAACAAGAGTTAGGGTGGGTTTCGGACCCCTCCTCCAAGGGCCACGAAATCCCCCCCTCTTCCTCCATATATACAACCCCTAGGGCATCGTTTAGACTTTGGGTTTTGTTTAGATTAAAAGTTCGCCATAGCCGCAACTTCGCGTACTTCGTATGTGTTCAACGACCTGACAAAGGCGTCACAGAACCCCACCTTGTTCAATAAAGCTTTCCTCTTATATTCGCAATATCCAGATTGCAATATTAATTTCTTGCTTGTTCTTCGTTTGCTTGCAGGAAACAGACCTTCGTGGTCAGGTTGATCGTGCTCCGGCGTGGTCAATAACCTCTCGGAGCTGGTTTAGCGATTGCTAAGGTGCGACGTCCTCGCACGTTCGTAGTAGGATCGTCAAAGTCGACTTCCTCCAAAACGATAACCACCATCTCATCGAAAGACGGGACACCTTTGCCCCTATCATTCATCATGGACACCACGTGCATCATCTACTTCCGCTGCACCATCACCTCCTTCAGGTGCCACCTCCAACCGTAATACAAGAAAGCAGGCACAACCACCACTCTCTGCCAAGAGCACACCTGCCGGGCCTGCGCAGAGCTCTTCTTCTTCCATGGCGTCAACAGGGCACACAAGTGATATTATTTGTCGTCGTTGTAAGGGAAGAGGACATTATGCGAGAGAATGCAAATCTCAGCATGTGATGATTGCTACCGAGGATGGTGGGTATGAGTCCGCTAGTGACTATGATGAGGAGACTTTGGCTCTTATTACACGTGAAGAACTTGGTGGAGATGATTCTGAAAATGAGACGCAATACATGGCTCCTGAAGACGCTGACAGGTATGAATGTTTAGTTGCTCAACGTGTTTTGAGTGTGCAGGTCACACAAGCAGAGCAAAATCAGAGGCATAATTTGTTCCATACAAAGGGAGTTGTGAAGGAACGTTCTGTTCGCGTCATCATAGATGGAGGGAGCTGTAACAACTTGGCTAGCATGGAGATGGTGGATTAAATAGAGAGATTCAGACCATTCTAGAGTATAAGGATTATAATAATATCACTCGTTTATTCCATCTTGCTTGTAAAGCTGAACGTGAAGTGCAGGATCGACAGGCATTGGCGCAAACTAACTTTTCTGCAGGTCGACCTTCATCATGGACACCACGTGCATCCTCTACTTCCACTTCACCATCACCCCCATCAGGTGCCACCTCCAGCCGTGATACAAGAAAGCAGGCACAACCACCACTATCTGCCAAGAGCACACCCGCCGGGCCTGCACAGAGCTCTTCTTCTTCCATGGCGTCAACAGGGCACATAAGTGATATTATTTGTCGTCGTTGTAAGGGAAGAGGACATTTTGCGAGAGAATGCAAATCTCAGCGTGTGATGATAGCTACTGAGGATGGTGGGTATGAGTCCGCTAGTAACTATGATGAGGCGACTTTGGCTCTTATTACACATGAAGAACACGGTGGAGATGATTCTGATCATGAGACGCAACACATGGCTGCTGAAGATGCTGACAGGTATGAATGTTTAGTTGCTCAACGTGTTTTGAGTGTGCAGGTTACACAAGCTGAGCAAAATTAGAGGCATAATTTGTTCCATACAAAGGGAGTTGTTGATAGAGGCAAAGGTGTCCTGTCTTTCGATGAGATGGTGGCTATCATTTTGGAGGAAGTCGACTTTGACGATCCGACTACGAACGTGCGAGGACGTCGCGCCTTAGCAATCGCTAAATCAACTCCGAGAGGTTATTGACCATGCCGGAGCTCGATCAAGCTGACCACGAAGGTCTGTTTCCTGCAGGCAAACGAAGAACAAGCAAGAAACTAAGATTGAAATCTGGATATTGCGAATATAAGAGGAAAGCTTTATTGATCAAGGTGGGGTTCTGTGACGCCTTTGTCTGGTCGTTGAACACAAACGAAGTACGCGAAGTTGCATCTATGGCAAACTTTTAATCGAAACAAAACCCAAAGTCTAAACGGTGCCCTAAGGGCTGTATATATGGAGGAAGAGGGGGGGAATTTCGTGGCCCTTGGGGAAGGGGTCCGAAATCAACCCTATCTCTTGTTTCCCCACAGATACGGACTCTAAAAACAGCCTATACTTATGTATTTCGAAATTACATGGGCCTGGACCAATAATAAGGTGACGCAGCACCTATAATAGCCTCTGGACGAAATTTATGAAGTGGCATCTTGTATATTTCGTCCAAGACTTCATTCACTCCTTGGTGGCTTCAAAGTCCTGAAATCATCACTTGTAACTCCGTTCTTGTTCCCCTTGCGCATGCCATCAACTCCATGCTTGTTCTTGCTCCAATGTTCATCCTTCTCCAAGCTAGGCCCTTCATTCGTAAGCAAAACAAAAGAATCCAATTTTGGCAGCATCATATTCTCATGAACATTAGAATCATTACCAAGAAACGAAAGTACCTCGTAATTTAATTGGCGCGCGCGAGCTCTAGGAATTGGTCCATTATATGATAGAGGCAAAGGTGTCCCGTCTTTCGATGAGATGATGGATATCGCTTTGATGGAAGTCGACTTTGACGATCCGACTCCGAACGTGCGAGGACGTCGCGCCTTAGGAATCGCTAAACCCACTCCGAGAGGTTATTGACCACGCCGGAGCACGATCAACCTGACCACGAGGGTCTGTTTCCTGCGAGCAAACGAAGATCAAGCAAGAAACTGAGATTACAATATGGATATTGCTAATATAAGATGAAAGCTTTTTGATCAAGGTGGGGTTCTGTGACGCCTTTGTCTGGTCGTTGAACACAAACGAAGTACGCGAAGTTGCAGCTATGGCGAACTTTTAATCTAAACAAAACCCAAAGTCTAATCGACGCCCTAAGGGTTGTATATATGGAGGAAGAGGGGGAATTTCGTGGCCCTTGGGGAAGGGGTCCGAAACCAACCCTATCTCTTGTTTCCCCACACATACGGACTCTAAAAATAGCCTATACTCAAGTATTTCGAAATTACATGGGCCTGGCCCAATAATAAGGTGACGCAGCACCTAGAATAGCCTCTGGACGAAAGTTATGAAGTAGCATCTTGTATATTTCGTCCAAGGCTTCATGCACGCATTATGGTGGCTTCAACGTCCCGAAATCATCACTTGTAACTCCGTTCTTGTCCCCCATGCGCATGCCATCATCTTCTTGCTTGTTCTTGCTCCAATGTTCATCCTTCTCAAAGCTAGGCCCTTCATTTGTAAGCAAAACAAATGTATCCAATTTAGGCAGCATCATATTCTCATGAACATTAGAATCATTACCAAGAAACGAAAGTACATGGTAATTTAATTGGCGTGCGCGAGCTCTCGTAATTGGTCCAGTATGTATAGCAGCAGGGGCTGTGGGTGTAACAATGGTATTGATGTCCTCATCATCCTCCCCTTCTTGAAATGAAGTCGTCCTCGACGGAAGCTCATCTCCCTCACCCAAATAAGGCTTCAAATCTGCAATGTTAAAAGTGGGACTAACCCCAAAATCTGCAGGCAGCTCAAGTTTATATGCATTATCATTTATTTTCTCTAACACCTTAAAAGGACCATCAGCACGTGGCATTAGCTTTGATTTGCGCAAATCAGGAAATCTATCCTTACGCAAATGTAACCAAACAAGATCTCCAGGTGCAAACACAACATGTTTTCTACCCTTATCTCCAGCAAGTTTATATTTAGCATTCATACGCTCAATGTTTTCCTTAGTTAACTCATGCATTTTTAAGATCAATTCAGCACGTTAGCATCAAAATTAACCTTCTCCGAAGATGGAAGAGGCAACAAATCAATAGGTGCACGAGGTAGGAAACCATACACAATTTCAAAAGGGCACATCTTAGTAGTAGAATGCAATGAACGATTATAAGCAAACTCAATATGAGGCAAGCATTCTTCCCACATTTTCCTATTATTCTTCAAAACAGCCCTAAGCATAGTAGACAATGTTCTATTGACTACTTCAGTTTGTCCATCAGTTTGGGGATGACAAGTAGTAGTAAAAAGCAGTTTAGTCCCCAACTTAGCCCATAAACATCTCCAAAAGTGGCTAAGAAATTTAGTATCACGATCTGAAACAATAGTATTTGGCACACCATGCAAACGAATAATTTCACGGAAGAACAAATCAGCAACATTAACAGCATCATCGCTTCTATGACATGGTATAAAGTGTGCCATTTTTGAGAATCTATCCACGACAACAAAAGCTATCCCTCCCCTTCTTTGTTCGAGGTAAACCTATAACAAAGTCCATAGATATATCCTCCCAAGGAACACTAGGTACAGGCAAAGGCATATATAAACCATGAGGATTGATTCGTGACTTAGCTTTTTGACATGTAGTGCAGCGAGCAACAAAACGCTCAACATCCCGTCTCATCTTTGGCCAAAATAAATGTGTAGCAAGTACGTCCTCCGTCTTCTTCACGCCAAAGTGTCCCATTAATCCTCCTCCATGCGCCTCCTGCAACAACAAAAGACGAAGAGAGCTAGCTGGAATGCATAGCTTGTTAGCACGGAACACAAATCCATCATTAACGACAAACTTGTTCCAGGTTCTTCCTTCTTTACAATTCTGCAAAACATCTTTAAAATCAGCATCATGCACATATTGATCTTTGACGGTCTCCAAACCAAATATTTTGAAGTCAAGTTATGCAAGCATAGTATAGCGACGAGACAATGCATCAGCAATAACATTTTCTTTACCCTTCTTGTGTTTAATGACATAAGGGAAAGTCTCAATGAATTCAACCCATTTAGCATGTCTACGATTCAGTTTAGCTTGACTTTTAATATGTTTCAAAGATTCATGATCAGAATGTATAACTAATTCTTTGGGCCATAAATAATGTTGCCATGTTTCTAAAGTCCGAACAAGAGCATATAGTTCTTTATCATAAGTAGAATAATTCAGACTAGGCCCACTCAATTTTTCAGAAAAGTATGCAACAGGTTTACCATCTTGTAATAACACACCTCCTAATCCAATTCCACTAGCATCACATTCAAGCTCAAAAGTCTTATTAAAATCAGGAAGTTGGAGTAAAGGAGCATGTTTCAACTTATCTTTCAATACCGTGAAGGCTTCTTCCTGTGCGGTACCCCAAACAAAAGGCACATCCTCCTTTGTAAGCTCGTTGAGAGGTGCAGCAATGGTGCTAAAATCTCTCACAAAACGCCTATAGAAACCAGCGAGTCCAAGAAAACTCCGCACTTGTGTGACCGTTTTGGGCTGTGGCCAACTCTCAATAGCTTCAATCTTGGCTTGATCAACTTCAATTCCCTGTGGAGTAACGACATAGCCAAGAAAAGATACTCGGTCGGTGCAAAAGGTGCACTTCCCAAGGTTACCAAACAAACGTGCAGCACGTAGAGCAATAAAAATAGCACGTAAATGTTCCAAATGTTCTTCTAAAGATTTGCTATAAATCAGTATATCATCAAAATAGACTACCACAAATCGTCCAATGAAAGCACGTAAAACTTCGTTCATTAGTCTCATGAAAGTACTAGGTGCATTAGTTAACCCAAAAGGCATGACTAACCACTCATATAAACCAAACTTAGTTTTAAATGCAGTTTTCCATTCATCTCCCAATTTCATACGAATTTGATGGTATCCACTACGCAAATCAACTTTGGAGCATATTGTAGAGCCACTCAATTCATCAAGCATATCATCTAGCCTAGGAATAGGATGACGATAACGAATAGTAATATTATTAATGCATCTACAATCAACACACATACGCGACGTACCATCCTTTTTAGGCACTAGTATAATAGGAACAACACAAGGACTAAGAGATTCGCGTATATAACCTTTGTCGAGCAGCTCCTGTACTTGACGCATAATCTCCTTCGTCTCCTTTGGATTGGTACGGTATGGTGCACGGTTGGGTAGCGATGCACCGGGAATTAAGTCAATTTGATGCTCAATCCCTCGAATAGGTGGT
This sequence comes from Triticum aestivum, assembly GCF_018294505.1. Lineage (NCBI taxonomy): Eukaryota > Viridiplantae > Streptophyta > Magnoliopsida > Poales > Poaceae > Triticum > Triticum aestivum. The sequence continues at coordinate 339,106,410 of NC_057814.1, forward strand.
AATCCCGGTGGCACGTCTTGTGGGAAGACGTCAGCGAACTCCTTAACCTTGCCGCTGTTGTTGAGCCATTGGATGTAGTAAGGATGTGGATGTGGTCTTGTGGTGAGAGATAGCTTCTCCACCATCTCCATGCTAGCCAAGTTGTTACAGCTCCCTCCATCTATGATGACGCGAACAGAACGTTCCTTCACAACTCCCTTTGTGTGGAACAAATTATGCCTCTGATTTTGCTCTGCTTGTGTGACCTGCACACTCAAAACACGTTGAGCAACTAAACATTCATACATGTCAGCGTCTTCAGGAGCCATGTATTACGTCTCATTTTCAGAATCATCTCCACCATGTTCTTCACGTGTAATAAGAACCAAAGTCTCCTCATCATAGTCACTAGCGGACTCATACCCACCATCCTTAGTAGCAATCATTACACGATGAGATTTGCATGATCTCGCATAATGTCCTCTTCCCTTACAACGACGACAAATAATATTACTTGTGTGCCCTGTCGATGCCATGGAAGAAGAAGACCTCTGTGCAGGCCCGGCAGGTGCGCTCTTGGCAGATATTGGTGGTTGTGCCTGCTTTCTTCTATCACGGCCGGAGGTGGAACCTGATGGAGGTGCTGGTGCAGTGGAAGTAGAAGATGCACGCGGTGTCCATGATGAAGGTCGACCTGCAGAGAAGTTAGTTCGCGCCAATGGCTGTCGATCCTGCACTTCACGTTCAGCTTTACAAGCAAGATGGAATAAACGAGTGATATTATTATAATCCTTATACTCTAGAATGGTCTGAATCTCTTTATTTAATCCACCCATAAAACGTGCAAGCATAGCTTCATTCTCCTCAACAATACCACATCTAATCATGCCAGTTTGTAATTCCTGATAATATTCTTCTACAGAATTTTCCCCTTGTCTTAAGCGCTGCAATTTTTGAAGTAATTCACGTTGATAATATGGTGGAATCCAACGAGTACGCATAGCAGTTTTCAAAGCAGCCCAAGTAGCTGGAACAGGATATAATCTACAATGTTCAGACCACCAAACACATGCAAAGCTAGTGAAAGCACAAACAGCAGCAGGAACACGTCTTTCCTCAGGATATTGTAAACATGTAAATCGTTGTTCAGTTTCTAACTCCCAAGTAAGATATATATCAGGAACATATCTACCCTCAAATGGTGGAATATTCAATTTTAGTTTAGGGAGATGGTCATGATCTCGTACCTGAGGTGGTGGTGCCGGCCTACCGTTGCGAATATATACCTGAGGTCGACCTGCTGGTGGTGGTGCTGGTGGCTGCACGTAGTTCTGATTTTGATCAACCTCATACTCATAATCACTCGCATAATCGTCATCCTCCTCAGCCGCCGCAGTAGCAGGAGCCAAAGAAGCATCAACAGTAGGTGCAGCGGCACCCGAATTTTGACCAGTCTCAATTGGAACGCGCTGTGCTCGTCCCACTTGATTTGGAAGGCGGCGTTGGAGATGTGGTTGTTGTTGTTGTAGAGGTGCGACATGTGCAGCCGGTGGTGGTTGGGGAAGACGCTTGAGTAATTCAGTAAACTTGTTATACAGCTTTGTCTCGAACGACTTCTCCACGGCATCTATCTTCTCCATAGCCTCTTCAAATCTGTTTAGCACATCTCCCACCTGGCCACTCATCATTTGCTGAAATTTATCATGCAACTCCTTGTTCGTCATGTTCTCCCAATCAGTCTCATCGGCTTGTGATCCTGCCATAGTTAGCAGCAATAGAAACACAAAAGAATATGATCCTACAGACTACTAGGAAGTGGTGGTGATGGTGGTGTGTCACAAAACCTTCAAGCGAATCTCAAATTCTTACCAGTTCTTACCCAGCAGCAGGTGGTGATCGGCAACCGTTGTAGTCAAAACTCTCAAAGCTTGGATAGAGCGATTACCAGGGAGAGTCAAACACACGATGTAGATGTATGTGGAGCTGGGAAGGCTTATAATATGGTAGCAAAAATGGTCTGCAATAATCAATTCAGAGATGCAAAGTTGAAGAAACGCGCAACGACGGTACTGTGCTGGTCCTAGGCTAGACCGTGCTAGAGACGCGAGCCTAGAACACTAACAAAATCACGGCGCTGCACGTAAACAAGGGAAAAGCACACTCTGGAATTTTTTTTGCTCTTTTTTTGTTTCGCTCTTTTTTTTGCGCTCCTTTTTTTTGCGAAAAATCACTATAATATCGAGTGTCTCAAAAATCTTCCCAGGTCAAACTGACAGGATGGGTACAAAATTTTTATGACTATTTTTTCTCGGAAATCAGGGCAGCGACGACGGAAAAGTGCGACAAAAAATCACTATGATGGCGAGTGTCTCAAAACACTCCCCAGGACCTAAAAATAGGATAGGGAAAAATAGTTTTGGTTGCCAAAATTTTGGCCTAAAAACTGCCCGGGGGTCTCCAGACTCTTTTTTTTTTCGAGACCTACTCAGGCAAGGAAACACGAAACGGAAAATAGATGGATCTCTAAAACAAACTGAATATGAAAAGAACTCGGATTGGTGGTGGATATATGGTGGTAGGATATGGCAGCGGTGGTGGTATATGGTAGCGGTGGTGGTACATGGATACTGATCGGTGGTGGTATATGGATACGGATTGGTGGTTGTATATGGATACGGATTCAGAGCGGTGGCGGATGAGCAATAGTGGTAGATGGCAAGGCTATGATGATGGTGCGGCGGCGGCGTGACAACTTATGACCAGAACTTGAAACTCTAAAAGACTAGACTCTAAGACCAGCAACTTGACACGACGATGCAACCGCAAATTCAACAAAGCAAAAACCCTAAAAAGATTATGCAAAGGCTCAGATTGGTTCGGATATACTGAACTAACCCTAATTTTTTTTGTGGCTTTTTCGTGGACTCTAGGTATGAAGAACAGACACGATCTAAACTACAAAAAACTGTAAAATCTCACCGAGCAACCTGGAAATCTGATACCACTTGATAGAGGCAAAGGTGTCCCGTCTTTCGATGAGATGATGGATATCGCTTTGATGGAAGTCGACTTTGACGATCCGACTACGAACTTGCGAGGACGTCGCGCCTTAGCAATCGCTAAACCAACTCCGAGAGGTTATTGACCACGCCGGAGCACGATCAACCTCACCACGAGGGTCTGTTTCCTGTGAGCAAACGAAGAACAAGCAAGAAACTGAGATTGCAATCTGGATATTGCGAATATAAGATGAAAGCTTTATTGATCAAGGTGGGGTTCTGTGACGCCTTTGTCTGGTCGTTGAACACAAACGAAGTACGCGAAGTTGCATCTATGGCGAACTTTTAATCTAAACAAAACCCAAAGTCTAAACGACGCCCTGAAGGCTGTATATATGGAGGAAGAGGGGGGAATTTCGTGGCCCTTGGGGAAGGGGTCCGAAACCAACCCTATCTCTTGTTTCCCCACACATACGGACTCTAAAAATAGCCTATACTCAAGTATTTCAAAATTACATGGGCCTGGCCCAATAATAAGGTGACGCAGCACCTAGAATAGCCTCTGGACGAAAGTTATGAAGTAGCATCTTGTATATTTCGTCCAAGGCTTCATGCACGCATTATGGTGGCTTCAATGTCCTGAAATCATCACTTGTAACTCTATTCTTGTCCCCCATGCGCATGCCATCATCTTCTTGCTTGTTCTTGCTCCAATGTTCATGCTTCTCAAGGCTAGGCCCTTCATTTGTAAGCAAAACAAATGTATCCAATTTAGGCAACATCATATTCTCATGAACATTAGAATCATTACCAAGAAACGAAAGTACCTGGTAATTTAATTGGCGTGCGCGAGCTCTAGTAATTGGTCCAGTATGTATAGCAGCAAGGGCTGTGGGTGTAACAATGGTATTGATGTCCTCATCATTATATGTAACAGTAGGGGCTGTGGGTGTAACAATGGTCTTGATGTCCTCATCATCCTCCCCTTCTTGAAATGAAGTCGTCCTCGACGGAAGCTCATCTTCTCACCCAAATAAGGCTTCAAATCTGCAATGTTAAAAGTGGGACTAACCCCAAAATCTGCAGGTAGCTCAAGTTTATATGCATTATCATTTATTTTCTCTAACACCTTAAAAGGACCATCAGCACGTGGCATTAGCTTTGATTTGCACAAATAAGGAAATCTATCCTTACGCAAATGTAACCAAACAAGATCTCCAGGTGCAAACACAACATGTTTTCTACCCTTATCTCCAGCAAGTTTATATTTAGCATTCATACGCTCAATGTTTTCCTTAGTTAACTCATGCATTTTTAAAATCAATTCAACACGTTCTTTAGCATCAAAATTAACCTTCTCCGAAGATGGAAGAGGCAACAAATCAATTGGCGCACGAGGTAGGAAACCATACACAGTTTCAAAAGGGCACATCTTAGTAGTAGAATGCAATGAACGATTATAAGCAAATTCAATATGAGGCAAGCATTCTTCCCACATTTTCATATTATTCTTCAAAACAGCCCTAAGCATAGTAGAATGTTCTATTGACTACTTCAGTTTTCCATTAGTTTGGGGGTGACAAGTAGTACTAAAAAGCAGTTTAGTCCCCAACTTAGCCCATAAACATCTCCAAAAGTGGCTAAGAAATTTAGTATCACGATCTGAAACAATAGTATTTGGCACGCCATGCAAGCGAATAATTTCACGAAAGAACAAATCAGCAACATTAACAGCATCATCGCTTTTATGACATGGTATAGCAGCAAGGGCTGTGGGTGTAACAATGGTATTGATGTCCTCATCATTATATGTAACAGTAGGGGCTGTGGGTGTAACAATGGTCTTGATGTCCTCATCATCCTCCCCTTCTTGAAATGAAGTCGTCCTCGACGGAAGCTCATCTCCCTCACCCAAATAAGGCTTCAAATCTGCAATGTTAAAAGTGGGACTAACCCCAAAATCTGCAGGCAGCTCAAGTTTATATGCATTATCATTTATTTTCTCTAACACCTTAAAAGGACCATCAGCACGTGGCATTAGCTTTGATTTGCGCAAATCAGGAAATCTATCCTTACGCAAATGTAACCAAACAAGATCTCCAGGTGCAAACACAACATGTTTTCTACCCTTATCTCCAGCAAGTTTATATTTAGCATTCATACGCTCAATGTTTTCCTTAGTTAACACATGCATTTTTAAGATCAATTCAGCACGTTGTTTAGCATCAAAATTAACCTTCTCCGAAGATGGAAGAGGCAACAAATCAATAGGTGCACGAGGTAGGAAACCATACACAATTTCAAAAGGGCACATCTTAGTAGTAGAATGCAATGAACGATTATAAGCAAACTCAATATGAGGCAAGCATTCTTCCCACATTTTCCTATTATTCTTCAAAACAGCCCTAAGCATAGTAGACAATGTTCTATTGACTACTTTAGTTTGACCATCAGTTTGGGGGTGACAAGTAGTACTAAAAAGCAGTTTAGTCCCCAACTTAGCCCATAAACATCTCCAAAAGTGGCTAAGAAATTTAGTATCACGATCTGAAACAATAGTATTTGGCACACCATGCAAGCGAATAATTTCACGGAAGAACAAATCAGCAACATTAACAACATCATCGCTTTTATGACATGGTATAAAGTGTGCCATTTTCGAGAACCTATCCACGACTACAAATATGCTATCCCTCCCCTTGTTTGTTCGAGGTAAACCTAAAACAAAGTCCATAGATATATCCTCCCAAGGAACACTAGGTACAGGCAAAGGCATATATAAACCATGAGGATTGATTCGTGACTTAGCTTTTTGACATGTAGTGCAGCGAGCAACAAAACGCTCAACATCCCGTCTCATCTTTGGCCAAAAGAAATGTGTAGCAAGTACGTCCTCCGTCTTCTTCATGCCAAAGTGTCCCATTAATCCTCCTCCATGCACCTCCTGCAACAACAAAAGACGAAGAGAGCTAGCTGGAATGCATAGCTTGTCCATCATTAACGACAAACTTGTTCCAGGTTCTTCCTTCTTTACAATTCTGCAAAACATCTTTAAAATCAGCATCATGCACATATTGATCTTTGATGGTCTCCAAACCAAATATTTTGAAGTCAAGTTGTGAAAGCATAGTATAGCGACGAGACAATGCATCAGCAATAACATTTTCTTTACCGTTCTTGTGTTTAATGACATAAGGAAAAGTTTCAATGAATTCAACCCATTTAGCATGTCTACGATTCAGTTTAGCTTGACTTTTAATATGTTTCAAAGATTCATGATCAGAATGTATAACAAATTCTTTGGGCCATAAATAATGTTGCCATGTTTCTAAAGTCCGAACAAGAGCATATAGTTCTTTATCATAAGTAGAATAATTCAGACTAGGCCCACTCAATTTTTCAGAAAAGTATGCAACTGGTTTACCATCTTGTAATAACACACCTCCTAATCCAATTCCACTAGCATCACATTCAAGCTCAAAAGTCTTACTAAAATCAGGAAGTTGGAGTAAAGGAGCATGTGTCAACTTATCTTTCAATACCGTGAAGGCTTCTTCCTGTGCGGTACCCCAAACAAAAGGCACATCCTTCTTTGTAAGCTCGTTGAGAGGTGCAGCAATGGTGCTAAAATCTCTCACAAAACGCCTATAGAAACCAGCGAGTCCAAGAAAACTCCGCACTTGTGTGACCGTTTTGGGCTGCGGCGAACTCTCAATAGCTTCAATCTTGGCTTTATCAACTTCAATTCCCTGTGGAGTAATAACATAGCCAAGAAAAGATACTCGGTCGGTGCAAAAGGTGCACTTCCCAAGGTTACCAAACAAAGGTGCATCACGTAGAGCAATAAAAACAGCACGTAAATGTTCCAAATGTTCTTCCGAAGATTTGCTATAAATCAGTATATCATCAAAATAGACTACCACAAATCGTCCAATGAAAGCACGTAAAACTTCGTTCATTAGTCTCATGAAAGTACTAGGTGCATTAGTTAACCCAAAAGGCATGACTAACCACTCATATAAACCAAACTTAGTTTTAAATGCAGTTTTCCATTCATCTCCCAATTTCATACGAATTTGATGGTATCCACTACGCAAATCAACTTTGGAGAATATTGTAGAGCCACTCAATTCATCAAGCATATCATCTAGCCTAGGAATAGGATGACGATAACGAATAGTAATATTATTAATGCCTCTACAATCAACACACATACGCGACGTACCATCCTTTTTAGGCACTAGTATAATAGGAACAGCACAAGGACTAAGAGATTCGCGTATATAACCTTTGTCAAGTAGCTCCTGTACTTGACGCATAATCTCCTTCGTCTCCTCTGGATTGGTACGGTATGGTGCACGGTTGGGTAGCGATGCACCGGGAATTAAGTCAATTTGATGCTCAATCCCTCGAATAGGTGGTAATCCCGGTGGCACGTCTTGTGGGAAGACGTCAGCGAACTCCTGCAAAATGTTAGTGACAGCAGGGGGCAAAGAGGAAGGCACGTCCTCGAATGAAAATAATGCCTCTTTGCACACAAAAGCATAGCAAACAGATTTGCTGAAATCTAGCTCATCAATATCAGATTTTGTGGCAAGTAAACATGCACTTTTCAATTTAATTTAAGAAACAAAACTAGATGGTTTATTATTAGGTTTTATTTGTTGCTCAAATTCTTTTGCCACAATCTGATTTTCACTCTTATTTTTCTCCTGTTTTGCTTTATTAGCTCTATTAATGTCATCTTTCAAAATGGAATCAGGAGTCATAGGAAGCAAAGTAATATTTTTATCCTTATGAACAAGAGTATACTGATTGTTTCTACCATGGTGTACAGAATTTTTATCAAATTGCCATGGTCTACCAAGTAATAAGGAACATGCTTGCATGGGTACCACATCACAATCAACATAATCAGCATATGTAGAGATACTAAAATGCACACGAACAGTACGTGTTACCTTAACCTTGCCGCTGTTGTTGAACCATTGGATGTAGTAAGGATGTGGATGCGGTCTTGTGGTGAGAGATAGCTTCTCCACCATCTCCATGCTAGCAATGTTGTTACAGCTCCCTCCATCTATGATGACGCGAACAGAACGTTTTTTCACAACTCCCTTTGTATGGAACGAATTATGCCTCTGATTTTGCTCTGCTTGTGTGACCTGCACACTCAAAACACGTTGAGCAACTAAACATTCATACCTGTCAGCGTCTTCAGGAGCCATGTATTGCGTCTCATTTTCAGAATCATCTCCACCATGTTCTTCACGTGTATTAAGAGCCAAAGTCTCCTCATCATAGTCACTAGCGGACTCATATCCACCATCCTCAGTAGCAATCATTACAAGCTGAGATTTGCATTCTCTCGCATAATGTCCTCTTCCCTTACAACGACGACAAATAATATCACTTGTGTGCCCTGTCGATGCCATGCAAGAAGAAGAGCTCTGTGCAGGCCCGGCAGGTGCGCTCTTGGCAGATAGTGGTGGTTCTGCCTGCTTTCTTATATCACGGCTGGAGGTGGAACCTGATGGAGGTGCTGGTGCAGCGGAAGTAGAAGATGCACGCGGTGTCCATGATGAAGGTCGACCTGCAGAAAAGTTAGTTCGCGCCAATGGCTGTCGATCCTGCACTTCACGTTTAGCTTTACAAGCAAGATGGAATAAACGAGTGATATTATTATAATCCTTATACTCTAGAATGGTCTGAATCTCTTTATTTAATCCACCCATAAAACGTGCAAGCATAGCTTCATTCTCCTCAACAATACCACATCTAATCATGCCAGTTTGTAATTCCTGATAATATTCTTCTACAGAATTTTTCCCTTGTCTTAAGCGCTGCAATTTTTGAAGTAATTCACGTTGATAATATGGTGGAACCCAACGAGTACGCATAGCAGTTTTCAAAGCAGCCCAAGTAGCTGGAACAGGATATAATCTACAATGTTCAGACCACCACACACATGCAAAGCTAGTGAAAGCACAAACAGCAGCAGGAACACGTCTCTCCTCAGGATATTGTAAACATGTAAATCGTTGTTCAGTTTCTAACTCCCAAGTAAGATATATATCAGGAACATATCTACCCTCAAATGGTGGAATATTCAATTTCAGTTTAGGGAGATGGTCATGATCTCGTACCTGAGGTGGTGGTGCCGGCCTACCATTGCGAATATATACCTGAGGTCGACCTGCTGTTGGTGGTGCTGGTGGCCGCACGTAGTTCTGATTTTGATCAACATCATCCTCATAATCGCCCGCATAATCGTCATCCTCCTCAGCCGCCGCAGTAGCAGGAGCCAAAGAAGCATCAACAGTAGGTGCAGCGGCACCCGAATTTTGACCAGCCTCAATTGGAACGCGCTGTGCTCGTCCCACTTGATTTGGAAGGCGGCGTTGAAGATGTGGTTGTTGTTGTTGTAGAGGTGCGACATGTGCAGCCGGTGGTGGTTGGGGAAGACGCTTGAGTAATTCAGTAAACTTGTTATCCAGCTTTGTCTCGAACGACTTCTCCACGGCATCTATCTTCTCCATAGCCTCTTCAAATCTGTTTAGCACATCTCCCACCTGGCCACTCATCATTTGCTGAAATTTATCATGCAACTCCTTGTTCGTCATGTTCTCCCAATCAGTCTCATCGGCTTGTGATCCTGCCATAATTAGCAGCAATAGAAACACAAAAGAATATGATCCTGCAGACTACTAGGAAGTGGTGGTGATGGTGGTGTGTCACAAAACCTTCAAGCGAATCTCAAATTCTTACCAGTTCTTACCCAGCAGCAGGTGGTGATCGGCAACCGTTGTAGTCAAAACTCTGAAAGCTTGGATAGAGCGATTACCAGGGAGAGTCAAACGCACGATGTAGATGTATGTGGAGCTGGGAAGGCTTATAATATGGTAGCAAAAAGGGTCAGCAATAATCAATTTAGAGATGCAAAGTTGAATAAACGCTCCACGACGGTACTGTGCTGGTCCTAGGCTAGACCGTGCTAGAGACGCGAGCCTAGAACACTAACAAAATCACGGCGCTGCACGTAAACAAGGGAAAAGCACACTCTGGATTTTTTTCTCTTTTTTTGCGCTCCTCTTTTTTTTGCGAAAAATCACTATAATAGCGAGTGTCTCAAAACTCTTCCCAGGTCAAATTGACAGGATGGGCACAAAAATTTTTTGACTATTTTTTTTGGGAAATCAGGGTAGCGACGACGAAAAAGTGCGACAAAAAATCACTATGATGGCGAGTGTCTCAAAACACTCCTCGGGACCTAAAAATAGGATAGGGAAAAAATATTTTTGGTTGCCGAAATTTTGGCCTAAAAACTGCCCGGGGGTCTCCAGACTCTTTTTTTTGCGCTCCTCTTTTTTTTTCCGAGACCTACTCAGGCAAGGAAACACGAAACGGAAAATAGATGGATCTCTAAAACAAACCGAATATGAAAAGAACTCGGATTGGTGGTGGATATATGGTGGTAGGATATGGCAGCGGTGGTGGTATATGGTAGCGGTGGTGGTATATGGATACGGATCGGTGGTGGTATATGGATACGGATTGGTGGTGGTATATGGATACGGATTCAGAGCGGTGGCGGATAAGCAATAGTGGTAGATGGCAAGGCGATGATGATGGTGCGGCGGCGGCGTGACAACTTATGACCAGAACTCGAAACTCTAAAAGACTAGACTCTAAGACCAGCAACTTGACACGACGATGCAACCGCAGATTCAACAAAGCAAAAACCCTAAAAAGATTATGCAAAGGCTCAGATTGGTTCGGATATACTGAACTAACCCTAATTTTTTTTGTGGCTTTTTTGTGGACTGTAGGTATGAAGAACAGACTCGATCTAAACTACGAAAAACTGTAAAATCTCACCGAGCAACCTGGAAATCTGATACCACTTGATAGAGGCAAAGGTGTCCCGTCTTTCGATGAGATGATGGATATCGCTTTGGTGGAAGTCGACTTTGAGGATCCGACTACGAACGTGCGATGACGTCGCCCCTTAGCAATCGCTAAACCAACTCCGAGAGGTTATTGACCACGCCAGAGCACGATCAACCTGACCAAGAGGGTCTGTTTCCTGCGAGCAAACGAAGAACAAGCAAGAAACTGAGATTGCATATGGATATTGCGAATATAAGATGAAAGCTTTATTGATCAAGGTGGGGTTATGTGACGCCTTTGTCTGGTTGTTGAACACAAACAAAGTACGCGAAGTTGCAGCTATGGCGAACTTGATAGAGGCAAAGGTGTCCCGTCTTTCGATGAGATGATGAATATCGCTTTGATGGAAGTCGACTTTGACGATCCGACTACGAACGTGCGAGGACGTCGCGCCTTAGCAATCGCTAAACCAACTCCGAGAGGTTATCGACCACGCCGGAGCACGATCAAACTGACCACGAGGGTCTGTTTCCTGCGAGCAAACGAAGAACAAGCAAGAAACTAAGATTGCAATCTGGATATTGCGAATATAAGATGAAAGCTTTATTGATCAAGGTGGAGTTCTGTGACGCCTTTGTCTGGTCGCTGGACACAAACGAAGTACGCGAAGTTGCAGCTATGGCGAACTTTTAATCTAAACAAAACCCAAAGTCTAAACGACGCCCCAAGGGCTGTATATATGGAGGAAGAGGGGGGAATTTCGTGGCCCTTGAGGAAGGGGTCCGAAACCAACCCTATCTCTTGTTTCCCCACACATACGGACTCTAAAAACAGCCTATACTTATGTATTTCGAAATTACATGGGCCTGGCCCAATAATAAGGTGACGCGGCACCTAGAATAGCCTCTGGACAAAAGTTATGAAGTAGCATCTTGTATATTTCGTCCAAGGCTTCATGCACGCATTATGGTGGCTTCAACGTCCTGAAATCATCACTTGTAACTCCGTTCTTGTTCCCCATGCGCATGCCATCATCTCCATGCTTGTTCTTGCTCCAATGTTCATCCTTCTCAAAGCTAGGCCCTTCATTTGTAAGCAAAACAAATGTATCCAATTTAGGCAGCATCATATTCTCATGAACATTAGAATCATTACCAAGAAACGTAAGTACCTGGTAATTTAATTGGCGTGCGCGAGCTCTAGTAATTGGTCCAGTATGTATAGCAGCAGGGCCTGTGGGTGTAACAATGGTATTGATGTCCTCATCATCCTCCCCTTCTTGAAATGAAGTCGTCCTCGAAGGAAGCTCATCGTCCTCACCCAAATAAGGCTGCAAATCTGCAATGTTAAAAGTGGGACTAACCCCAAAATCTGCAGGCAGCTCAAGTTTATATGCATTATCATTTATTTTCTCTAACACCTTAAAAGGACCATCAGCACGTGGCATTAGCTTTGATTTGCGCAAATCAGGAAATCTATCCTTACGCAAATGTAACCAAACAAGATCTCCAGGTGCAAACACAACCTGTTTTCTACCCTTATCTCCAGCAAGTTTATATTTAGCATTCATACGCTCAATGTTTTCCTTAGTTAACTCATGCATTTTTAAGATCAATTCAGCACGTTGTTTAGCATCAAAATTAACCTTCTCCGAAGATGGAAGAGGCAACAAATCAATAGGTGCACGAGGTAGGAAACCATACACAATTTCAAAAGGGAACATCTTAGTAGTAGAATGCAATGAACGATTATAAGCAAACTCAATATGAGGCAAGCATTCTTCCCACATTTTCTTATTATTCTTCAAAACAGCCCTAAGCATAGTAGACAATGTTCTATTGACTACTTCAGTTTGTCCATCAGTTTGGGGGTGACAAGTAGTACTAAAAAGCAGTTTAGTCCCCAACTTAGCCCATAAACATCTCCAAAAGTGGCTAAGAAATTTAGTATCACGATCTGAAACAATAGTATTTGGCACACCATGCAAGCGAATAATTTCACGAAAGAACAAATCAGCAACATTAACAGCATCATCGCTTTTATGACATGGTATAAAGTGTGCCATTTTCGAGAATCTATCCACGACAACAAATATCCTATCCCTCCTCTTCTTTGTTCGAGGTAAACCTAAAACAAAGTCCATAGATATATCCTCCCAAGGAACACTAGGTACAGGCAAAGGCATATATAAACCATGAGGATTGAGTCGTGACTTAGCTTTTTGACATGTAGTGCAGCGAGCAACAAAACGCTCAACATCCCGTCTCATCTTTGGCCAAAAGAAATGTGTAGCAAGTACGTCCTCCGTCTTCTTCACGCCAAAGTGTCCCATTAATCCTCCTCCATGCGCCTCCTGCAACAACAAAAGACGAAGAGAGCTAGCTGGAATGCATGGCTTGTTAGCACGGAACACAAATCCATCATTAACGACAAACTTGTTCCAGGTTCTTCCTTCTTTACAATTCTGCAATACATCTTTAAAATCAGCATCATGCACATATTGATCTTTGATGGTCTCCAAACAAAATATTTTGAAGTCAAGTTGTGAAAGCATAGTATAGCGATGAGACAATGCATCAGCAATAACATTTTCTTTACCCTTCTTGTGTTTAATGACATAAGGGAAAGTTTCAATGAATTCAACCCATTTAGCATGTCTACGATTCAGTTTAGCTTGACTTTTAATATGTTTCAAAGATTCATGATTAGAATGTATAACAAATTCTTTGGGCCATAAATAATGTTGCCATGTTTCTAAAGTCCGAACAAGAGCATACAGTTCTTTATCATAAGTAGAATAATTCAGACTAGGCCCACTCAATTTTTCAGAAAAGTATGCAACAGGTTTGCCATCTTGTAATAACACACCTCCTAATCCAATTCCACTAGCATCACATTCAAGCTCAAAAGTCGTATTAAAATCAGGAAGTTGGAGTAAAGGAGCATGTGTCAACTTATCTTTCAATACCATGAAGGCTTCTTCCTGTGCGGTACCCCAAACAAAAGGCACATCCTTCTTTGTAAGCTCGTTGAGAGGTGCAGCAATGGTGCTAAAATCTCTCACAAAACGCCTATAGAAACCAGCGAGTCCAAGAAAACTCCGCACTTGGGTGCCCGTTTTGGGCTGCGGCCAACTCTCAATAGCTTCAATCTTGGCTTTATCAACTTCAATTCCCTGTGGAGTAACAACATAGCCAAGAAAAGATACTCGGTTGGTGCAAAAGGTGCACTTCCCAAGGTTACCAAACAAACGTGCATCACGTAGAGCAATAAAAACAGCACGTAAATGTTCCAAATGTTCTTCCAAAGATTTGCTATAAATCAGTATATCATCAAAATAGACTACCACAAATCGTCCAATGAAAGCACGTAAAACTTCGTTCATTAGTCTCATGAATGTACTAGGTGCATTAGTTAACCCAAAAGGCATGACTAACCTCTCATATAAACCAAACTTAGTTTTAAATGCAGTTTTCCATTCATCTCCCAATTTCATACGAATTTGATGGTATCCACTACGCAAATCAACTTTGGAGAATATTGTAGAGCCACTCAATTCATCAAGCATATCATCTAGCCTAGGAATAGGATGACGATAACGAATAGTAATACTATTAATGCCTCTACAATCAACACACATACGCGACGTACCATCCTTTTTAGGCACTAGTATAATAGGAACAGCACAAGGACTAAGAGATTCGCGTATATAACCTTTGTCGAGCAGCTCCTGTACTTGACACATAATCTCCTTCGTCTCCTCTGGATTGGTACGGTATGGTGCACGGTTGGGTAGCGATGCATCGGGAATTAAGTCAATTTGATGCTCAATCCCTCGAACAGGTGGTAATCCCGGTGGCACGTCTTGTGGGAAGACGTCAGCGAACTCCTGCAAAATGTTAGTGACAGCAGGGGGCAAAGAGGAAGGCACGTCCTCGAATGAAAATAATGCCTCTTTGCACACAAAAGCATAGCAAATAGATTTGCTGAAATCTAGCTCATCAATATCAGACTTTGTGGCAAGTAAACATGCACTTTTCAATTTAATTTCAGAAACAACACTAGATGGTTTATTATTAGGTTTCATTTGTTGCGCAAATTCATTTGCCACAATCTGATTTTCACTCTTATTTTTCTCCTGTTTTGCTTTATTAGCTCTATTAATGTCATCTTTCAAAATGGAATCAGGAGTCATAGGAAGCAAAGTAATATTTTTATCCTTATGAACAAGAGTATACGGATTGTTTCTACCATGGTGTACATAATTTTTATCAAATTGCCATGGTCTACCTAGTAATAAGGAACATGCTTGCATGGGTACCACATCACAATCAACATAATCAGCATATGTAGAGATACTAAAATGCACACGAACAGTACGTGTTACCTTAACCTTGCCGCTGTTGTTGAACCATTGGATGTAGTAAGGATGTGGATGTGGTCTTGTGGTGAGAGATAGCTTCTCCACCATCTCCATGCTAGCCAAGTTGTCACAGCTCCCTCCATCTATGATGACGCGAACAGAACGTTCGTTCACAACTCCCTTTGTATGTAACAAATTATGCCTCTGATTTTGCTCTGCTTGTGTGACCTGCACACTCAAAACACGTTGAGCAACTAAACATTCATACCTGTCAGCGTCTTCAGGAGCCATGTATTGCGTCTCATTTTCAGAATACTCTCCACCATGTTCTTCACAGGTAATAAGAGCCAATGTCTCCTCATCATAGTCACTAGCGGACTCATACCCACCATCCTCAGTAGCAATCATTACACGCTGAGATTTGCATTCTCTCGCAAAATGTCCTCTTCCCTTACAACGACGACAAATAATATCACTTGTGTGCCCTGTTGACGCCATGGAAGAAGAAGAGCTTTGTGCAGGCCCGGCAGGTGTTGTCTTGGCACATAGTGGTGGTTGTGCCTGCTTTCTTGTATCACGGTTGGAGGTGGCACCTGAAGGAGGTGATGGTGCAGTGGAAGTAGATGATGCACGTGGTGTCCATGATGAAGGTCGACCTGCAGAAAAGTTAGTTCGCGCCAATGCCTGTCGATCCTGCACTTCACGTTCAGCTTTACAAGCAAGATGGAATAAACGAGTGATATTATTATAATCCTTATACTCTAGAATGGTCTGAATCTCTCTATTTAATCCACCCATAAAACATGCAAGCATAGCTTCATTCTCCTCAACAATACCACATCTAATCAAGCCAGTTTGTAATTCCTGATAATATTCTTCTACAAAAAAATTTCCTTGTCTTAAGCGCTGCAATTTTTGAAGTAATTCACGTTGATAATATGGTGGAACCCAACGAGTGCGCATAGCAGTTTTCAAAGCAGCCCAAGTAGCTGGAATAGGATATAATGTATAATGTTCAGACCACCAAACACATGCAAAGCTAGTGAAAGCACAAACAGCAGCAGGAACACGCCTGTCCTCAGGATATTGTAAACATGTAAATCGTTGTTCAGTTTCTAACTCCCAAGTAAGATATATATCAGGAACATATCTACCCTCAAATGGTGGAATATTCAATTTCAGTTTAGGGAGATGGTCATGATCTCGTACCTGAGGTGGTGGTGCCGGCCTACCGTTGCGAATATATACCTGAGGTCGACCTGCTGGTGGTGGTGCTGGTGGCTGCACGTAGTTCTGATTTTGATCAACCTCATCCTCATAATCGCCCGCATAATCGTCATCCTCCTCAGCCGCCGCAGGAGCAGGAGCCAAAGAAGCATCAACAGTAGGTGCAGCAGCACCCGAATTTTGACCAGTCTCAATTGGAACGCGCTGTGCCCGTCCCACTTGATTTGGAAGGCGGCGTTGGAGATGTGGTTGTTGTTGTTGTAGAGGTGCGACATGTGCAGCCGGTGGTGGTTGGGGAAGACGCTTGAGTAATTCAGTAAACTTGTTATCCAGCTTTGTCTCGAACGACTTCTCCACGGCATCTATCTTCTCCATAGCCTCTTCAAATCTGTTTAGCACATCTCCCACCTGGCCACTCATCATTTGCTGAAATTTATCATGCAACTCCTTGTTCGTCATGTTCTCCCAATCAGTCTCATCAGCTTGTGAACCTGCCATGGTTAGCAGCAATAGAAACACAAAAGAATATGATCCTGCAGACTACTAGAAGTGGTGGTGATGGTGGTGTGTCACAAAACCTTCAAGCGAATCTCAAATTCTTACCAGTTCTTACCCAGCAGCAGGTGGTGATCGGCAACCGTTGTAGTCAAAAACTCTCAAAGCTTGGATATAGCGAGTACCAGGGAGAGTCAAACGCACGATGTAGACTTATGTGGAGCTGGGAAGGCTTATAATATGGTAGCAAAATGGTAAGCAATAATCAATTCAGAGATGCAAAGTTGAATAAACGCTCAACGACGGTACTGTGCTGGTCCTAGGCTAGACCGTGCTAGAGACGCGAGCCTAGAACACTAACAAAATCACGGCGCTCCACGTAAACAAGGGAAAACACACACTGGAATTTTTTTTTCGCTCTTTTTTTTTGCGCTCTCTTTTTTTTTGCGCTCCTTTTTTTGCGAAAAATCACTATAATGGCGAGTGTCTCAAAACTCTTCCCAGGTCAAACTGACAGGATGGGCACAAAATGTTTTGACTATTTTTTTCGGAAATCAGGGCAGCGACGACGAAAAAGTGCGACAAAAAATCACTATGATGGCGAGTGTCTGAAAACACTACCCGGGGCCTAAAAATAGGATAGGGAAAAAATATTTTTGGTTGCCGAATTTTTTTTTCTGAGACCTACTCAGGCAAGGAAACACGAAACGGAAAATATATGGATCTCTAAAACCAACCGAATATGAAAAGAACTCGGATTGGTGGTGGATATATGGCGGTAGGATATGGCAGCGGTGGTGGTATATGGTACGGATCGGTGGTATATGGATACGGATTGGTGGTGGTATATAGATACGAATTCAGAGCGGTGGCGGATAAGGAATGGTGGTAGATGGCAAGGCGATGATGATGGTGCGGCGGCGGCGTGACAACTTATGACCAGAACTCGAAACTCTAAAAGACTAGACTCTAAGACCAGCAACTTGACACGACGATGCAACCGCAAATTCAACAAAGCAAAAACCCTAAAAAGATTATGCAAAGGCTCAGATTGGTTCGGATATGATGAACTAACCCTAATTTTTTTTTGTGGCTTTTTCGTGGACTGTAGGTATGAAGAACAGACTCGATCTGAACTACGAAAAACTGTAAAATCTCACCGAGCAACCTGGAAATCTGATACCACTTGATAGAGGCAAAGGTGTCCCGTCTTTCTATGAGATGATGAATATCGCTTTGATGGAAGTCGACTTTGACCATCCGACTACGAACGTGCGAGGACGTTGCGCCTTAGCAATCGCTAAACCAACTCCGAGAGGTTATCGACCATGCCGGAGCACGATCAACCTGACCACGAGGGTCTGTTTCCTGCGAGCAAACGAAGAACAAGCAAGAAACTGAGATTGCAATCTGGATATTGCGAATATAAGATGAAAGCTTTATTGATCAAGGTGGAGTTCTGTGACGCCTTTGTCTGGTCGCTGGACACAAACGAAGTACGCGAAGTTGCAGCTATGGCGAACTTTTAATCTAAACAAAACCCAAAGTCTAAACGACGCCATAAGGGCTGTATATATGGAGGAAGAGGGGGGAATTTCGTGGCCCTTGAGGAAGGGGTCCGAAACCAACCCTATCTCTTGTTTCCCCAGACATACGGACTCTAAAAACAGCCTATACTTATGTATTTCGAAATTACATGGGCCTGGCCCAATAATAAGGTGACGCAGCACCTAGAATAGCCTCTGGACAAAAGTTATGAAGTAGCATCTTGTATATTTCGTCCAAGGCTTCATGCACGCATTATGGTGGCTTCAACGTCCTGAAATCATCACTTGTAACTCCGTTCTTGTTCCCCATGCGCATGCCATCATCTCCATGCTTGTTCTTGCTCCAATGTTCATCCTTCTCAAAGCTAGGCCCTTCATTTGTAAGCAAAACAAATGTATCCAATTTAGGCAGCATCATATTCTCATGAACATTAGAATCATTACCAAGAAACGTAAGTACCTGGTAATTTAATTGGCGTGCGCGAGCTCTAGTAATTGGTCCAGTATGTATAGCAGCAGGGCCTGTGGGTGTAACAATGGTATTGATGTCCTCATCAGAACTTTTAATCTAAACAAAACCCAAAGTCTAAACGACGCCCTAAGGGCTGTATATATGGAGGAAGAGGGGGGAATTTCGTGGCCCTTGGGGAAGGGGTCCGAAACCAACCCTATCTCTTGTTTCCCCACACATACGGACTCTAAAAATAGCCTATACTCAAGTATTTCGAAATTACATGGGCCTAGCCCAATAATAAGGTGACACAGCACCTAAAATAGCCTCTGGACGAAAGTTATGAAGTAGCATCTTGTATATTTCGTCCAAGGCTTCATGCACGCATTATGGTGGCTTCAACGTCCCGAAATCATCACTTGTAACTCCGTTCTTGTCCCCCATGCGCATGCCATCATCTCCATTGTTGTTCTTGCTCCAATGTTCATCCTTCTCAAAGCTAGGCCCTTCATTTGTAAGCAAAACAAATGTATCCAATTTAGGCAGCATCATATTCTCATGAACATTAGAATCATTACCAAGAAACGAAAGTACCTGGTAATTTAATTGACATGCGCGAGCTCTAGTAATTGGTCAGTATGTATAGCAGCAGGGGCTGTGGGTGTAACAATGGTATTGATGTCCTCATCAGGATCCCAACTAAGAACACGATGAACACGAGGAAGAACGGAGAGAAAACACAAGGGGAAACACTCAAGAACAAATCCAATCACACATCCACTAGACAATCAAACACACAAGATCCACAAGGTACATGAACAACAAAGGGAAAGATACAAGGTAAAGTTCATCTCCATGAGGAGGTCTTGAAGGGGGCCACCCAAGAGGGGGTCTTGATGATATATCCCGCAGGATCTTCTCCTAGATGGAGGTCTTGGCCTCCAAAAGGAGTAGTAGTCTCTCTCTCTTTCTCAAGAGTAGAGTAATGTAGGAGCAAAGCTCACACACAAATGAGCTATCACTTGCTGACCCTAGAAAGCATGATGGGGAGGTTTATTTATAGTCTAAGCCTCGAAGGGGTAAGTGGGAGAGAGATACAAGGCCAAAGGCCCGCAGCTGCGCACAGGCAGGTACCGGTCGTCCGGTGGCTCAGGAGGGACCGGTCGTCCGCTAGTCGCCGGACGTCCGCTGAAACTGTTCTGTGAAGGAACACCGGTCGTCCGGTATCTTCGGACTTCCGTTAATATTACCGGTCGTCCGCTGGGGGCCGAACGTCCACTCGCTGGGAGGTGCTATAGCTGGCGTTGGCTGGGCCTTCTGGCTGGTGCGGCTTCCAGGCGTCGGACGTCCGGTCCCGACCGGTCATCCGGTGGCTGTAGCATGTAGCAGCTCTGTTTCTTCCGTCTTCTCTTCGATGCTTCCCTCGCGGATGGTGTAGGTGTTCCTTGGCGCTTGCACTCCTCCTCATCGTCCGTAGCGTTCCGACAATACCTATGCATGCACACGAGAGGGGTGTCAAGTAGTATACCATCCTCGAAGGGGTCAAGTGAGCACGTGTAAAGGAGATGATTCACCTTTGTGTATGTGAAGTAGAGGTCGCACGTGTCACTTGCCAAACGGACTCTTGACATGGCGATGTTCGTAGGATGCTCCGCATCACTCTCTGTATGCACTAGCAATCAATTCAGTCCATACCTGTTTCTGTCAACAATCTTCGAAGCACAGGAAGGCAGATATTGCACCAACAATCTCCCCCTTTTTGGACGATTATTGAAAAAACAAATCACATCAAAGGATAGATAATGAATGGAATGTAATGCGAAGGATAATGAAAGACGAGAGATAATTACGAAGATAAAGCACACTCCCCCTAAAGATATGCATCATTTGAGTGCGTAGTTAAATCGGAAGGAAGCAAGGTAAATCTTCGTTTGAGTGTCATTGACATATGATCTCATCCTTGATTTCTTTCAATGCGCTCGACAGTGTTTGAGGTAATTCCTATCACACAATTTTTGAAATGAATTACATAGTGAATACTTTGAAAATATTAGTGACGAAGTATATGACATGAAGGTTTTTTCAGAACACAATTAGACTCCACACGAGATATAAGTTTCCTGCATGTTAGATATTCGAGTATAACTAGAGCAAGGTAAACATGAGTATATTGCTCGGAGTGCTTATGCTTCAGATATGGTTTTCCTGCAATAAAGACGATACGAAGGATGTATGCGAGGAAAAACACTTTGTCTGTCATATAGATAGATTTCGAAACTTAAGAGATTTAAACTGAGGCTGACCTTCTTTTCCTGCAAGGTCAGATAATGGAGGATAATAATCATAGCATATCCAACCATAAGACACATAGTTTTAAGGAGTAAAAATGTCTCTAATTCGAGAAGCATGATTTCCTGTCCTCCTTGTAGAACTTTTACTTTCCCTACGTGAAAGATAATTATCGAAGATAATCATTATAAACGAGAAAAAATTTGATAGCACCTGCAAACAGATAGTTGGAAGCAAATAGTATTGCAGGGGGGTTATTAATAGTACATGTCGACCGAGTATTTCAACACAAGAGATGGTGCGTTAAGTTCAACAAGCAAATTGTTCGAGGAAAACCAAAATATTCGACTGCGAAAAGCAAATTACGAATGAAAACACCCTGCAAATACCCCGTTCATCTATCACTCCATGATCTTCTCCCCCTTTTTGTCAACAAGTGTCAAAAAGTAAAGAGAAAACATACGAGGAACTACTCGTCCGTAGTGTCCTCAGAATCAGAATTCGCACTGCTTGACGAATCAGAATTCACAGAGCAAGGAATAGTTGAGGCTAAAGCAGGTGTTGCAGCATGGGCTTCGGGAAAACCTTCGGAAGAAGTGGTGCGAGGTGCATCTGGCTTGTAGATGATTGTTCTAGCTGTGTTTTTGATTTCATCATCAGGTTTGACAAACGGCAGGTCAGTTGATGCAGAACGCTGAGGGAGCATAGGGGTTTGCCTTCGGATGCGAGGAACATCAAATAATTCCAGGTAGTCATATTCTTTCTTGATGCCCTTGGCACCTAGCTGCTTGCGAGAATAATGCTGCCTCAGAATGGTCCAGGAGCGCTCCTTTTGCTCCTTCTCATGCAGAAGCATTTGGTGAGCATAATTATGAAGCAAATTTAATTCAGACATCAATTCCAGCTTTTCTTTTCGATCGAGCTTGATGTGACTTTCGAGAGCTTGTTATGTGTGAATGCAAATCTCATACAGAGATGGATTTTCTTCATGAGGGATTTCAACCTTGGCTTTCTTAACTTTTGGAGCAGTCTCAGAAGCAGAAGCAGCACCAGCAATATCAACATGTGCCTTTCCTTTGCCAAAATCCTTCACCATACGGAGAGTGTCATGAACTGGTGGCATAGAAACTTCCAGAACATGAGGGCAGAAGAATTTTTCATCAATGAGCTGCTCGATTGCAAACATGATCCAAGGGGCATATAGCTTCAATGATTGGGGGCTATCAGCATCACAAGCCAAGTTGCGAATGAATAGATCTGCAACATTAAAGAGAATCCCTTGAGAAATGGCTAAAAGAGCATTTCCCACGATGCCATTGATGGTATCTGGTCTGTTTGTTGGCGTGAGAGAATTGCATAGGACATTAAACATCACTTTTTATCATAGGCCAATTTCCTAGGATCTATTTCAATCCATTCATCACCAACCTGTTTTGGGTCCATCAGCAAATGAAGTTGTGCTTCGGATACTTCCCAGTAGTGCAGCATGTGTTCTCGTTCCTTATCAAATTCACACCGAGGAAGATTTATGTCGTGGGAAACCACGACCACCTATGGGGCCATGAGCCCCTTGTGGTTTGGCAGGGGGATGAGCGTGTTGCACAAAGAGCGGAAAATCGTAGCGCAGCACGGCAGGGATCACAAAGGCGATTTACCCAGGTTCAGGTCGCCGCGACGCGTAAAACGCTACTCATGCTTTGGTGGATTTTGGTGGAAACACAGCGTTCTTGCCCAACAGGGTTGCCTCAAAGCGAGAGCAGCTACGCGCGTACGAGTGTACAAGGGTTCGAATCCTTTCTATGGTTGCCATGGGCCTCCTTTTATAGATCAAGGGGTCATCACAGTGGCAAATCAGTCATTGTGCACTGATTAGATAGCAAACAGTGCTATCATACCTAACTCTGCAGGCAGGGCACAGGGCATTAAATGCGCCGCTTAGGGTCACATCATGGTGTGCCCGGCAAGCCTTGTCGGGCTGTTCGGCCAGCTTCTCACCTGCCTGCTTGACACGTCTCTGGACGGGTGTCATTTGGAGGTGATTTCCATAGGAAATGGCTGCCATGTGGCAAGAAGCAGCCAACTAGTCACTTGGGGGCTTGACACCGCACCGATCGATGACTTGCGTCGCTGTGAGGTGGAGCGGTCAAGCCTTGGCGGGGTGGTTTGCTTTCGTAAAGCCCGGCAGGCCTGTCGAGACGATCTTCTGGTTTGCCTCCGGGGTAACCTTGACCTCGCCAGGCTCGCTTGCCCGGCAAGGGAGGTTTTCCCTTAGTGTTATCTTGCTTCCTTTGGCTCAACTTGGTCTTCTTGTTCTGTACTCTGATTCCTCAAAGAGCTGATTTCTCTTGCTTGGTCTGGTCTTGGATGTTGCAATCTTGATCTTAGGCCTGTGGTTTGCTGTTTGTGCACAAGTCAAGGGGAAACAGACATCCTTGTTCGTGTACCCTGACAGAAGCCCCCGGGTCTGAGCCATACGTGTCGCTGGCCACGTTGGGTTAGGCCCTAAACAGTGCACATACACGTGGCGATGGGATGCTGTGCGTGCAGCGGTTTGTTATGATAACCAGTCAATCCAACATCCACTTCGCGTAATTACCGCGGGTCGTGGGGTAGTGGGACTGCAGCAGTTAATGTCAAACGGTAACTTTCTGACGAGTCGCGCCCTCCCCCACATCCTTTCCATAAGAAAGGGAAATGCGAAAGGGTACTGCTCATTCCCTGCTCGTTCCGCTCCTCTGTCATCTTCTTCCACAAGCCAAACAACCGTTCTTCCTGCTCGCCCGCACTCGTCGCTATCCCCCTATCCAACTTCCTCCCCCATCCGCGTCGGAGCTTGAAGGAATGGGGAAGAAAGCTACCGCTAAGGGGAAGCGGATGACCACCGCGAAGGAGGCGGCTGCTGAGGGGAGCAAGAGAGCAACGGAGCTGAACAGGAGGCGGAGGGGAGACATCGTCTTCTTCCCGTCAAATCTGAACGATGATGTGCTGCAGGCAAGGTACGGATACCTGTGCAGGAGGGAAGTCCCGAAAGGGCATGGCGCACCCAAGGTTATGTCAGAGTGATACATACCAATTCTTCTGTGCGTACTTCATCTATGGCCTCTGCCCTCCCTTCTCGGATTTCCTGGAGGTGCTAATGGTGATCTATGGATTCCATCTTCTGGATTTCACGCCAAATGCAATGGCGTGCATGGCGATTTTTGCCCATTTGTGCGAGAATTTTGTTGGAATTGCCCCCAATGTTGATTTGTTCAGGTACTATTTTGTCCCACGGGGGGAGAACAAAGCCCACTGTTTCGGGAACTTAAGCTAGATGCCGCGGGTGTCGAGGGGAACCTGGGGCTACCTCTCTGGTCAGCAGCGCGGCAGATGGGAGGAATGGAGAGCTGATTGGTGCTGGATTCAAGATGAGAAGGCTTCGAATTTTTGCCAAGCGCGGGCAGAGTGCGTCGAGTGCAGCAATGATTGGAGGGAGGTTGGCCTTTCCGATGACAGGCTCCGTTCGGCAATAAACAGGATCACCGTTTGAAGGCTGGCTAATTATCGAGCATGTGGGGGCCGACTTTCTCCTTCGTCGCATCTCACCACTGCAGAAGAGGGACAGGTTCGCCTGGGAGTATGGAAATGCGGCGGATAGGATGTGGCTACTCCTCGGCTTGGCCGATAATCTGTCAGTCTATGGCCATGCCTGGTTGTGCGATCAGCTGTTTGGCCACTTTGGGCTGTTCAAGTTGCTGGCAAACGTCATCCCAATGAACATCAACTCCGCCAGGGACCAGATCTTGAAGTGGATGCCGGATTGCAATGCCCATGGAGTTGCGGGTGACTGGAAGTTACCCACGCTCGATGAGGAGCTCGCTTGGTCCTCTACTCTGGTGGAAAGAGCCACCAGGGTGGAGACCAGAATGTACAAGCGCACCTCCAAGGTGGAGGAGGCGTACGTCAGGAAGAGGCTGGAGGAGGACAGGGCGCTCCGTGTTGTCGCGATGGCGAAGGCAGCGAAGGCAGCGAAGGGAAAGGAGAAGGCTGAGGATGAAGGTTCCTCCCACGGCAGAAGCGAGGCGCAAGCCATGGAAGAGGCCGCCAGGGAGGATTTTGCCGGGGCAGGGCATGCCGGGGACGAGGTTGCTGGGGAAGAGCCTGCCGGGGACGAGCCTACCGGAATTGAGGAGGTGGTTGAGGAGGTGGGGGAGCCCAATGAGGAGGAGGAGGTTGGGGGAGCCCGATGAGGAGTGGCTCACGGCAGGCCCTCAAGCCCTTGAGCCAGTCTTGGACCAGCGCCCCCGCAGGCAGGCTGCTAATCGGGGAGGAGTGGCTCCGGATCCTGCGCCTGCCGTTAAGAAGGTGAAGAAGACTACCTTCAGGGGCGACAAGCCGGACGCGGTGCGCCGTCAGTCCTCTCGCCTCGCCGAGGCCAAAACTCCTCCCGCTAAGCAACCAGCAGCTGTGGGAGTTGACTCCAGCTCCCAGCACGCCTCGAGTTCCTCGCAGAGCTCGTCCTCATCGGAGCACCATGTGCCTCGGCAGGTGATAGAGGCGAGGGTGTCCCGATCTTTCGATGAGATGATAACTATCGATTTGGTGGAGACGACTTTGACGATCCGACTACAGACGTGCACGACGTTGCGCCTTAGCAATCGCTAAACCAATCTCCTGAGGTTACTGACGATGCCGGAAGCACAATCAGCCTGACCACGAAGGTCTATTCCTGCAAGCAATCGAAAAACGAGCAAGAATATGATAATGCAATCTGAATATTGCAAATATATATGAAGTATTGATAATGGTGGAGATCCGTAAGCGGTCTTGGTCTGGTCGTTGGACACAAACAAAGTACACGAAGTTGCAATGGCTAACTTTTAACTAAACAAATCCCAAGGAAAAAGCTACTAGATGGATCTACTTATATAGGAGCAAGGGGTGGCGGCCAAGGAGGTGGGAGGACGTCCCAAGGCAGCCTAAAACCAACCCTAGGTCGTACAAGGCTCATGGGCCCAAGTGGAGGTGATGCAACACCTTTGGACTTGTAGTTTGACTCGGATTCTGGTGCAACGTCAGATTGTTTCGACCATAACTCAATGCTCCGAACGAATTTAAAGGTGAATCCAATTGGGTTGGAAAGAGCACGAAATCTAGTTTCCAACAAAAAAAGAATCACCCAATTCGGAGTCCGTATGAAAAAGTTGTTGGCGTTTTGAGTCAGGTATGTCTGTGCAGTCCGAATCTGAATCCAGAACGTGAGAGACTTGGACTCTATCTTCTCTTGGCCCAAAAGTGACGTGAGAGGACTTTTTGAACAGAACCTAAACTTCTCCTTTTGCCTTATCTTCATATGTGGATTGTACAAATGTCCCATACACCTGCAATTAGACAAAACACAAAAGTGTGTGAAGTATTTTTGTTCTGGATAACATAAATAGGTTATTGAATAGTTTGCACTAGAAATCACCTGACAAATATGCATGTATGCAATATTTTTGGTCGTATCCAAGGTAGTCATGTCCTCATCAGCAGGGCTCGAAGTTGCCGGAAAGCTCCGTCCCTCCGCTCCAGAAGAGAAGCAGGGCGCCCTCGCCACCGGTTGAGTTTGAGCTGAACTCCATGCTTATTGATGAATAGTAAGGGAGACCACTCCCCCCTTTTTTTGTACTGGCTTCAGTATGCTTGCTTGCATCTGTTGACTGACCTTGCTTGCCGTTGTTGACGGGGAGGAGGAGGAGGAGACGGAGACTCTCATCCACCGGTCAAAATGGCTAAGGCGTACGGAGCTGCCGAAGACCATGGAGGGCACGGGCCTGGCGGGGAGCAGCGCAATCGACACGACACCAAGCCCCCATCTCAGCCCCCGGCACGAAGGTACAAGATTGGCCCATCCCGTGAGGAGCGATGCTGGAGAGCTCCCGTTCAGCCCCCGGCACGAAGGTACAGGATTGGCCCATCCCGTGAGGAGCGATGCTGGAGAGCTCCCGACCTCCTCGACTGGAGGAGGAGGAGAGACGACCCAGGGTGATGAGGACATCAATACCATTGTTACACCCACAGGCCCTGCTGCTATACATACTGGACCAATTACTAGAGCTCGCGCACTCCAATTAAATTACCAGGTACTTTCGTTTCTTGGTAATGATTCTAATGTTCATGAGAATATGATGTTGCCTAAATTGGATACATTTGTTTTGCTTACAAATGAAGGGCCTAGCTTGGAGAAGGATGAACATTGGAGCAAGAACAAGCATGGAGATGATGGCATGCGCATGGGGAACAAGAACGGAGTTACAAGTGATGATTTCAGGACGTTGAAGCCACCATAATGCGTGCATGAAGCCTTGGACGAAATATACAAGATGCTACTTCATAACTTTCGTCCAGAGGCTATTCTAGGTGCTGCGTCACCTTATTATTGGGCCAGGCCCATGTAATTTCGAAATACATAAGTATAGGCTGTTTTTAGAGTCCGTATGTGTGGGGAAACAAGAGATAGGGTTGGTTTCGGACCCGAAAAAAATAGTCAAAAAATTTTGTGCCCATCCTGTCAGTTTGACCTGGGAAGAGTTTTGAGACACTCGCCATTATAGTGATTTTTCGCAAAAAAAAAAGGAGCGCAAAAAAAAGAGAGCGCAAAAAAAGAGCGAAAAAAAATTCCAGAGTGTGTTTTTCCCTTGTTTACGTGCAGCGCCGTGATTTTGTTAGTGTTCTAGGCTCGCGTCTTTAGCACGGTCTAGCCTAGGACCAGCACAGTACCGTCGTTGAGCGTTTATTCAACTTTGCATCTCTGAATTGATTATTGCTTACCATTTTGCTACCATATTATAAGCCTTCCCAGCTCCACATAAGTCTACATCGTGCGTTTGACTCTCCCTGGTACTCGCTATATCCAAGCTTTGAGAGTTTTTGACTACAACGGTTGCCGATCACCACCTGCTGCTGGGTAAGAACTGGTAAGAATTTGAGATTCGCTTGAAGGTTTTGTGACACACCACCATCACCACCACTTCTAGTAGTCTGCAGGATCATATTCTTTTGTGTTTCTATTGCTGCTAACCATGGCAGGTTCACAAGCCGATGAGACTGATTGGGAGAACATGACGAACAAGGAGTTGCATGATAAATTTCAGCAAATGATGAGTGGCCAGGTGGGAGATGTGCTAAACAGATTTGAAGAGGCTATGGAGAAGATAGATGTCGTGGAGAAGTCGTTCGAGACAAAGCTGGATAACAAGTTTACTGAATTACTCAAGCGTCTTCCCCAACCACCACCGGCTGCACATGTCGCACCTCTACAACAACAACAACCACATCTCCAACGCCGCCTTCCAAATCAAGTGGGACGGGCACAGCGCGTTCCAATTGAGACTGGTCAAAATTCGGGTGCTGCTGCACCTACTGTTGATGCTTCTTTGGCTCCTGCTCCTGCGGCGGCTGAGGAGGATGACGATTATGCGGGCGATTATGAGGATGAGGTTGATCAAAATCAGAACTACGTGCAGCCACCAGCACCACCACCAGCAGGTCGACCTCAGGTATATATTCGCAACGGTAGGCCGGCACCACCACCTCAGGTACGAGATCATGACCATCTCCCTAAACTGAAATTGAATATTCCACCATTTGAGGGTAGATATGTTCCTGATATATATCTTACTTGGGAATTAGAAACTGAACAACGATTTACATGTTTACAATATCCTGAGGACAGACGTGTTCCTGCTGCTGTTTGTGCTTTCACTAGCTTTGCATGTGTTTGGTGGTCTGAACATTGTAGATTATATCCTGTTCCAGCTACTTGGGCTGCTTTGAAAACTGCTATGCGTACTCGTTGGGTTCCACCATATTATCAACGTGAATTACTTCAAAAATTGCAGGGTTTAAGACAAGGGAAAAATTCTGTAGAAGAATATTATCAGGAATTACAAACTGGCATGATTAGATGTGGTATTGTTGAGGAGAATGAAGCTATGCTTGCACGTTTTATGGGTGGATTAAATAAAGAGATTCAGACCATTCTAGAGTATAAGGATTATAATAATATCACTCGTTTATTCCATCTTGCTTGTAAAGCTGAACGTGAAGTGCAGGATCGACAGCCATTGGCGCGAACTAACTTTTCTGCAGGTCGACCTTCATCATGGACACCGCGTGCATCTTCTACTTCCACTTCACCATCACCTCCATCAGGTGCCACCTCCAGCCGTGATACAAGAAAGCAGGCACAACCACCACTCTCTGCCAAGAGCACACCTGCCGGGCCTGCGCAGAGCTCTTCTTCTTCCATGGCATCGACAGGGCACACAAGTGATATTATTTGTCGTCGTTGTAAGGGAAGAGGACATTTTGCGAGAGAATGCAAATCTCAGCGTGTAATGATTGCTACTGAGGATGGTGGGTATGAGTCCGCTAGTGACTATGATGAGGAGACTTTGGCTCTTATTACCCGTGAAGAACATGGTGGAGATGATTCTGAAAATGAGACGCAATACATGGCTCCTGAAGACGCTGACAGGTATGAATGTTTAGTTGCTCAACGTGTTTTGAGTGTGCAGGTCACACAAGCAGAGCAAAATCAGAGGCGTAATTTGTTCCATACAAAGGGAGTTGTGAAGGAACGTTCTGTTCGCGTCATCATAGATGGAGGGAGCTGTAACAACCTGGCTAGCATGGAGATGGTGGAGAAGCTATCTCTCACCACAAGACCACATCCACATCCTTACTACATCCAATGGTTCAACAACAACGGCAAGGTTAAGGTAACACGTACTGTTCGTGTGCATTTTAGTATCTCTACATATGCTGATTATGTTGATTGTGATGTGGTACCCATGCAAGCATGTTCCTTATTACTAGGTAGACCATGGCAATTTGATAAAAATTCTGTACACCATGGTAGAAACAATCAGTATACTCTTGTTCATAAGGATAAAAATATTACTTTGCTTCCTATGACTCCTGATTCCATTTTGAAAGATGACATTAATAGAGCTAATAAAGCAAAACAGGAGAAAAAGAAGAGTGAAAATCAGATTGTGGCAAATGAATTTGAGCAACAAATGAAACCTAATAATAAACCATCTAGTGTTGTTTCTGAAATTAAATTGAAAAGTGCATGTTTACTTGCCACAAAATCTGATATTGATGAGCTAGATTTCAGCAAATCTGTTTGCTATGCTTTTGTGTGCAAAGAGGCATTATTTTCATTCGAGGACGTGCCTTCCTCTTTGCCCCCTGCTGTCACTAACATTTTGCAGGAGTTCGCTGACGTCTTTCCACAAGACGTGCCACCGGGATTACCACCTATTCGAGGGATTGAGCATCAAATTGACTTAATTCCCGGTGCATCGCTACCCAACCGTGCACCATACCGTACCAATCCAGAAGAGACGAAGGAGATTATGCGTCAAGTACATGAGCTGCTCGACAAAGGTTATATACGCGAATCTCTTAGTCCTTGTGCTGTTCCTATTATACTAGTGCCTAAAAAGGATGGTACGTCGCGTATGTGTGTTGATTGTCGAGGCATTAATAATATTACTATTCGTTATCGTCATCCTATCCCTAGGCTAGATGATATGCTTGATGAATTGAGTGGCTCTACAATATTCTCCAAAGTTGATTTGCGTAGTGGGTACCATCAAATTCGTATGAAATTGGGAGATGAATGGAAAACTGCATTTAAAACTAAGTTTGGTTTATATGAGTGGTTAGTCATGCCTTTTGGGTTAACTAATGCACCTAGTACTTTCATCAGACTAATGAACGAAGTTTTACGTGCTTTCATTGGACGATTTGTGGTAGTCTATTTTGATGATATACTGATTTATAGCAAATCTTTGGAAGAACATTTGGAACATTTACGTGCTATTTTTATTGCTCTACGTGATGCACGTTTGTTTGGTAACCTTGGGAAGTGCACCTTTTGCACCGACCGAGTATCTTTTCTTGGCTATGTTGTTACTCCACAGGGAATTGAAGTTGATAAAGCCAAGATTGAAGCTATTGAGAGTTGGCCGCAGCCCAAAACGGTCACACAAGTGCAAAGTTTTCTTGGACTCGCTGGTTTCTATAGATGTTTTGTGAGAGATTTTAGCACCATTGCTGCACCTCTCAACGAGCTTACAAAGAAGGATGTGCCTTTTGTTTGGGGTACCGCACAGGAAGAAGCCTTCACGGTATTGAAAGATAAGTTGACACATGCTCCTTTACTCCAACTTCCTGATTTTAATAAGACTTTTGAGCTTGAATGTGATGCTAGTGGAATTGGATTAGGAGGTGTGTTATTACAAGATGGCAAACCTGTTCCATACTTTTCTGAAAAATTGAGTGGGCCTAGTCTGAATTATTCTACTTATGATAAAGAACTATATGCTCTTGTTCGGACTTTAGAAACATGGCAACATTATTTATGGCCCAAAGAATTTGTTATACATTCTGATCATGAATCTTTGAAACATATTAAAAGTCAAGCTAAACTGAATCGTAGACATGCTAAATGGGTTGAATTCATTGAAACTTTCCCTTATGTCATTAAACACAAGAAGGGTAAACAAAATGTTATTGCTGATGCATTGTCTCGTCGCTATACTATGCTTTCACAACTTGACTTCAAAATATTTGGTTTGGAGACCATCAAAGATCAATATGTGCATGATGCTGATTTTAAAGATGTATTGCAGAATTGTAAAGAAGGAAGAACCTGGAACAAGTTTGTCGTTAATGATGGATTTGTGTTCCGTGCTAACAAGCTATGCATTCCAGCTAGCTCTCTTCATCTTTTGTTGTTGCAGGAGGCGCATGGAGGAGGATTAATGGGACACTTTGGCGTGAAGAAGACGGAGGACGTACTTGCTACACATTTCTTTTGGCCAAAGATGAGACGGGATGTTGAGCGTTTTGTTGCTCGCTGCACTACATGTCAAAAAGCTAAGTCACGACTCAATCCTCATGGTTTATATATGCCTTTGCCTGTACCTAGTGTTCCTTGGGAGGATATATCTATGGACTTTGTTTTAGGTTTACCTCAAACAAAGAAGGGGAGGGATAGCATATTTGTTGTCGTGGATAGATTCTCGAAAATGGCACACTTTATACCATGTCATAAAAGTGATGATGCTGTTAATGTTGCTGATTTGTTCTTTCGTGAAATTATTCGCTTGCATGGTGTGCCAAATACTATTGTTTCAGATCGTGATACTAAATTTCTTAGCCACTTTTGGAGATGTTTATGGGCTAAGTTGGGGACTAAACTGCTTTTTAGTACTACTTGTCACCCCCAAACTGATGGACAAACTGAAGTAGTCAATAGAACGTTGTCTACTATGCTTAGGGCTGTTTTGAAGAATAATAAGAAAATGTGGGAGGAATGCTTGCCTCATATTGAATTTGCTTATAATCGTTCATTGCATTCTACTACTAAGATGTGCCCTTTTGAAGTTGTGTATGGTTTCCTACCTCGTGCACCTATTGATTTGTTGCCTCTTCCATCTTCGGAGAAGGTTAATTTTGATGCTAAACAACGTGCTGAATTGATTTTAAAAATGCATGAGTTAACTAAGGAAAACATTGAGCGTATGAATGCTAAATATAAACTTGCTGGAGATAAGGGTAGAAAACATGTTGTGTTTGCACCTGGAGATCTTGTGATGAGGACATCAATACAATTGTTACACCCACAACCCCTGCTGCTATACATACTGGACCAATTACTAGAGCTCGTGCACGCCAACTAAATTACCAGGTACTTTCGTTTCTTGGTAATATTTCTAATGTTCATGAGAATATGATGCTGCCTAAATTGGATACATTTGTTTTGCTTACAAATGAAGGGCCTAGCTTGGAGAAGGATGAACATTGGAGCAAGAACAAGCATGGAGATGATGGCATGCGCAAGGGGAACAATAACGGAGTTACAAGTGATGATTTCAGGACTTTGAAGCCACCATAATGGGTGCATGAAGCCTTGGACGAAATATACAAGATGCCACTTCATAAATTTCGTCCCGAGGCTATTTTAGGTGCTGCGTCACCTTATTATTGGGCCAGGCCCATGTAATTTCGAAATACATAAGTATAGGCTATTTTTAGAGTCCGTATGTGTGGGGAAACAAGAGATAGGGTTGATTTCGGACCCCTCCACCAAGGGCCACGAAATTCCCCCCTCTTCCTCCATATATACAGCCCTTAGGGCATCGTTTAGACTGAGGGTTTTGTTTAGATTAAAAGTTCGCCATAGCTGCAACTTCGCGTACTTCGTTTGTGTTCAACGACCAGACAAAGGCGTCACAGAACCCCACCTTGATCAATAAAGCTTTCATCTTATATTCGCAATATCCAGATTGCAATCTTAGTTTCTTGCTTGTTCTTCGTTTGCTCGCAGGAAACAGACCCTCGTGGTCAGGTTGATCGTGCTCCGGCGTGGTCAATAACCTCTCGGAGTTGGTTTAGCGATTGCTAAGGCGCGACGTCCTCGCACGTTCGTAGTCGGATCGTCAAAGTCGACTTCCACCAAAGCGAAATCCACCATCTCATCGAAAGACGGGACACCTTTGCCTCTATCACTACATGTCAAAAAGCTAAGTCACGACTCAATCCTCATGGTTTATATATGCCTTTGCCTGTACCTAGTGTTCCTTGGGAGGATATATCTATGGACTTTGTTTTAGGTTTACCTCGAACAAAGAAGGGGAGGGATAGCATATTTGTTGTCGTGGATAGATTCTCGAAAATGGCACACTTTATACCATGTCATAAAAGCGATGATGCTGTTAATGTTGCTGATTTGTTCTTTCGTGAAATTATTCGCTTGCATGGTGTGCCAACTACTATTGTTTCAGATCGTGATACTAAATTTCTTAGCCACTTTTGGAGATGTTTATGGGCTAAGTTGGGGACTAAACTGCTTTTTAGTACTACTTGTCACCCCCAAACTGATGGACAAACCGAAGTAGTCAATAGAACATTGTCTACTATGCTTAGGGCTGTTTTGAAGAATAATAAGAAAATGTGGGAAGAATGCTTGCCTCATATTGAGTTTGCTTATAATCGTTCATTGCATTCTACTACTAAGATGTGCCCTTTTGAAATTGTGTATGGTTTCCTACCTCGTGCACCTATTGATTTGTTGCCTCTTCCATCTTCGGAGAAGGTTAATTTTGATGCTAAACAACGTGCTGAATTGATCTTAAAAATGCATGAGTTAACTAAGGAAAACATTGAGCGTATGAATGCTAAATATAAACTTGCTGGAGATAAGGGTAGAAAACATGTTGTGTTTGCACCTGGAGATCTTGTTTGGTTACATTTGCTTAAGGATAGATTTCCTGATTTGCGCAAATCAAAGCTAATGCCACGTGCTGATGGTCCTTTTAAGGTGTTAGAGAAAATAAATGATAATGCAGATAAACTTGAGCTGCCTGCAGATTTTGGGGTTAGTCCCACTTTTAACATTGCAGATTTGAAGCCTTATTTGGGTGAGGGAGATGAGCTTCCGTCGAGGACGACTTCATTTCAAGAAGGGGAGGATGATGAGGACATCAATACCATTGTTACACCCACAGGCCCTGCTGCTATACATACTGGACCAATTACTTGAGCTCGCGCACGCCAATTAAATTACCAGGTACTTTCGTTTCTTGGTAATGATTCTAATGTTCATGAGAATATGATGCTGCCTAAATTGGATACATTTGTTTTGCTTACAAATGAAGGGCCTAGCTTGGAGAAGGATGAACATTGGAGCAAGAACAAGCATGGAGATGATGGCATGCGCATGGGGAACAAGAACGGAGTTACAAGTGATGATTTCAGGACGTTGAAGCCACCATAATGCGTGCATGAAGCCTTGGACGAAATATACAAGATGCTACTTCATAACTTTCGTCCAGAGGCTATTCTAGGTGCTGCGTCACCTTATTATTGGGCCAGGCCCATGTAATTTCGAAATACATAAGTATAGGCTGTTTTTAGAGTCCGTATGTGTGGGGAAACAAGAGATAGGGTTGGTTTCGGACCCGTTCCTCAAGGGCCACGAAATTCCCCCCTCTTCCTCCATATATACAGCCCTTAGGGCGTCGTTTAGACTTTGGGTTTTGTTTAGATTAAAAGTTCGCCATAGCTGCAACTTCGCGTACTTCGTTTGTGTTCAGCGACCAGACAAAGGCGTCACAGAACTCCACCTTGATCAATAAAGCTTTCATCTTATATTCGCAATATCCAGATTGCAATCTCAGTTTCTTGCTTGTTCTTCGTTTGCTCGCAGGAAACAGACCCTCGTGGTCAGGTTGATCGTGCTCCGGCGTGGTCGATAACCTCTCGGAGTTGGTTTAGCGATTGCTAAGGCGCGACGTCCTCGCACGTTCGTAGTCGGATCGTCAAAGTCGACTTCCACCAAAGCGATATCCATCATCTCATCGAAAGACGGGACACCTTTGCCTCTATCAGGAACATTTGGAACATTTACGTGTTGTTTTTATTGCTCTACGTGATGCACGTTTGTTTGGTAACCTTGGGAAGTGCACCTTTTGCACCGACCGAGTATCTTTTCTTGGCTATGTTGTTACTCCACAGGGAATTGAAGTTGATAAAGCCAAGATTGAAGCTATTGAGAGTTGCCGCAGCCCAAAACGGTCACACAAGTGCGGAGTTTTCTTGGTCTCGCTGGTTTCTATAGGCGTTTTGTGAGAGATTTAGCACCATTGCTGCACCTCTCAACGAGCTTACAAAGAAGGATGTGCCTTTTGTTTGGGGTACCGCACAGGAAGAAGCCTTCACGGTATTGAAAGATAAGTTGACACATGCTCCTTTACTCCAACTTCCTGATTTTAATAAGACTTTTGAGCTTGAATGT
The DNA here is from genome assembly GCF_018294505.1 of Triticum aestivum. NCBI lineage: Eukaryota > Viridiplantae > Streptophyta > Magnoliopsida > Poales > Poaceae > Triticum > Triticum aestivum. The sequence goes on from NC_057814.1 coordinate 339,142,486, forward strand.
GATGCTAGTAGCATTGGATTAGGAGGTGTGTTATTACAAGATGGCAAACCTGTTGCATACTTTTCTGAAAAATTGAGTGGGCCTAGTCTGAATTATTCTACTTATGATAAAGAACTATATGCTCTTGTTCGGACTTTAGAAACATGGCAACATTATTTATGGCCCAAAGAATTTGTTATACATTCTGATCATGAATCTTTGAAACATATTAAAAGTCAAGCTAAACTGAATCGTAGACATGCTAAATGGGTTGAATTCATTGAAACTTTCCCTTATGTCATTAAACACAAGAAGGGTTAAGAAAATGTTATTGCTGATGCATTGTCTCGTCGCTATACTATGCTTTCACAACTTGACTTCAAAATATTTGGTTTGGAGACCATCAAAGATCAATATGTGCATGATGCTGATTTTAAAGATGTATTGCAGAATTGTAAAGAAGGAAGAACCTGGAACAAGTTTGTCGTTAATGATGGATTTGTGTTTCGTGCTAACAAGCTATGCATTCCAGCTAGCTCTCTTCGTCTTTTGTTGTTGCAGGAGGCGCATGGAGGAGGATTAATGGGACACTTTGGCGTGAAGAAGACAGAGGACGTACTTGCTACACATTTCTTTTGGCCAAAGATGAGACGGGATGTTGAGCGTTTTGTTGCTCGCTGCACTACATGTCAAAAAGCTAAGTCACGACTCAATCCTCATGGTTTATATATGCCTTTGCCTGTACCTAGTGTTCCTTGGGAGGATATATCTATGGACTTTGTTTTAGGTTTACCTCGAACAAAGAAGGGGAGGGATAGCATATTTGTTGTCGTGGATAGATTCTCGAAAATGGCACACTTTATACCATGTCATAAAAGCGATGATGCTGTTAATGTTGCTGATTTGTTCTTTCGTGAAATTATTCGCTTGCATGGTGTGCCAAATACTATTGTTTCCGATTGTGATACTAAATTTCTTAGCCACTTTTGGAGATGTTTATGGGCTAAGTTGGGGACTAAACTGCTTTTTAGTACTACTTGTCACCCCCAAACTGATGGACAAACTGAAGTAGTCAATAGAACATTGTCTACTATGCTTAGGGCTGTTTTGAAGAATAATAAGAAAATGTGGGAAGAATGCTTGCCTCATATTGAGTTTGCTTATAATCGTTCATTGCATTCTACTACTAAGATGTGCCCTTTTGAAATTGTGTATGGTTTCCTACCTCGTGCACCTATTGATTTGTTGCCTCTTCCATCTTCGGAGAAGGTTAATTTTGATGCTAAACAACGTGCCGAATTGATCTTAAAAATGCATGAGTTAACTAAGGAAAACATTGAGCGTATGAATGCTAAATATAAACTTGCTGGAGATAAGGGTAGAAAACATGTTGTGTTTGCACCTGGAGATCTTGTTTGGTTACATTTGCGTAAGGATAGATTTCCTGATTTGCGCAAATCAAAGCTAATGCCACGTGCTGATGGTCCTTTTAAGGTGTTAGAGAAAATAAATGATAATGCATATAAACTTGAGCTGCCTGCAGATTTTGGGGTTAGTCCCACTTTTAACATTGCAGATTTGAAGCCTTATTTGGGTGAGGAAGATGAGCTTCCGTCGAGGACGACTTCATTTCAAGAAGGGGAGGATGATGAGGACATCAATACCATTGTTACACCCACAGTCCCTGCTGCTATACATACTGGACCAATTACTAGAGCTCGCGCACGCCAATTAAATTACCAGGTACTTTCGTTTCTTGGTAATGATTCTAATATTCATGAGAATATGATGCTGCCTAAATTGGATACATTTGTTTTGCTTACAAATGAAGGGCCTAGCTTTGAGAAGGATGAACATTGGAGCAAGAACAAGCATGGAGATGATGGCATGCGCATGGGGAACAAGAACGGAGTTACAAGTGATGATTTCAAGACGTTGAAGCCACCATAATGCGTGCATGAAACCTTGGACGAAATATACAAGATGCTACTTCATAACTTTCGTCCAGAGGCTATTCTAGGTGCTGCGTCACCTTATTATTGGGCCAGGCCCATGTAATTTCGAAATACATCAGTATAGGTTGTTTTTAGAGTCCGTATGTGTGGGGAAACAAGAGATAGGGTTGGTTTCGGACCCCTTCCTCAAGGGCCACGAAATTCCCCCCTCTTCCTCCATATATACAGCCCTTAGGGCGTCGTTTAGACTTTGGGTTTTGTTTAGATTAAAAGTTCGCCATAGCTGCAACTTCGCGTACTTCGTTTGTGTTCAGCGACCAGACAAAGGCGTCACAGAACTCCACCTTGATCAATAAAGCTTTCATCTTATATTCGCAATATCCAGATTGCAATCTCAGTTTCTTGCTTGTTCTTCGTTTGCTCGCAGGAAACAGACCCTCGTGGTCAGGTTGATCGTGCTCCGGCGTGGTCGATAACCTCTCGGAGTTGGTTTAGCGATTGCTAAGGCGCGACGTCCTCGCACGTTCGTAGTCGGATCGTCAAAGTCGACTTCCATCAAAGCGATATTCATCATCTCATCGGAAGACGGGACACCTTTGCCTCTATCACAGGGCGAGCCCCTTCAAGAAGGGCTTGCCCCGCCCGTCGTCCAAGTCAAAGATTCCCCAGCAAGGATTGCCACGGAAGGGTCCATACAGGACGATGCTGTGGTCTGTACGGAGGGGGACGGAAATCATGGCCCGGCAGGTGACGTTGCCGGGGAGACTGAAGCTTCCACCCAGCAGACCTCTCCAGGTAACTCATTCGTTTATTTTCCTTGCTTCTTTCTTTCGTCAAGTCGCTCCATGCTTCTAGTCTTCTAACACCTCCGCTTCTTTACTTTTGCTCGTTGTCTTCACTAACAGTCCCTCAGGCCGAAGAGCCTGAATTGCTGGAAGAAGTGGCCAGCATAGGGAGAGAAGCCATGGATGAAGCCGCTTGATGTTGCGGAGGGGTAGGGACATGCTGTCGGGAGCGTCCATCAGCCCCTGATAGAAACGGAACAGATTCTTGACGGCACACCAGTGGCGGGGGCCACGGTCAAGGAAAATGTCCCCCTCCAAACCATGGATCCCCTCCCCTCATTTGGAACCGCGGTGGAGGCCTCGCCTTTATCTTTGAGCCAGTTGGCGCTGGTGCTCGCGCAGCCTGGGCTTGGAGCCCCGGCTCGTCAGTGGGGACGAGCATGGAACTTGATGAAGAGCTCCAGCACATCATGGCGTTGTTGTACCAAGGGGTTGACGAGGCATACGATCCTACGGCTGTCGCGATGGACTTGTCCTTCCTGGAGTACATGGCGACAGGTATCAAGGAGATGCAGGGCCGACACAGCCAGAAATGGCAGGTGCTCAAGGAGCAGCGCAAGTCTGCCAACAAGGTGGATCAGCAACTGAGGGACAAGGGCATCGAGCTGCGAGATTGGCACGGCAAGAAGTTCCATGTCCTGATGAAGCGGCAGGAACGATCTCGATGACGATGGAGGATGTCATTGCCCGGGAGGCTCACATGGCGGAGCGCAAGGCGCTTCTGGATGCCAGGGAGCAGGACATCTCTTCTCGAGAGGAGAAACTTGAGGAGTTGGAGGATAAGCACAAGGCTGCCCTGGATACCCTCAGCGCTGATTCTGCTGTCCAACTGAACAAGCTTGCCGACAACCTTGCCGCTGCATCCACTGCCAAGACTAACCTCAAACAACAGGTAGCCAAGCTAACGGAAGAGCTTTCCGGGAGCACCAAGGAGGTCATCACCCTTGGAGGAGGCCCAGAAAGCAGAAATCATTCTCAAGGACATACAATCGCAGCTCTCCTCCAAGAGCAAAGGCCTCGAGACCGCCAACAGCACCATTGAAGACCTGAAGGCCAGGATCGACAACTTGGAGAGCTCGGTGGAGTCCAGCGGGGCCCGTGAGCAGCAGCTGACAAAGGACTTGGACACCGCCAAGCGTCTCTGGAAGGATACAGAGGACAAGCTGGTGAACCATACTGAGCAGGTTAACCTCTTGGTCAAGAGCTTGATAGACATCACCGAGCGTCTCACCGCCCAAGCTGTAGTGATGGGCATGGATGGGCCAGTCTTTTCGGCCAGCAAGAAGGAGGTTCCCAGCGTCAAGCTAGGGGTCTTCTTCAATGAGCTGATCAATAAGCTGAAGGCGCATGAAGAGGGGAGGGTCAGCCGCTTCGTGACTGAATCCCGGAAGCTTGCCCGCGACGTCCTCTTCATGGTCCTAAGCAACATCGCCTGCCGCCATCCGGACCTCGACCTTGCTGATGGCTTCAAGAAGCCGCCGGAGGGTGCGGACATTCATGCTGTTGAGAAGAGGGCCGCTCCACTTGCTGCCAAGGTCCTTTTTGTTCCAACGGCTCCACGCGGCCGCCAGGCTCGACGCTGAACTGTATTCGCCACTGTCCTGTCCTGTAACAAAACATGATGTATGCCCTATGTTTAGACATCATTTTATTTATGCTCATGCGAGACTGATGTTTTTGCTTAATCTTAGTTGCGTGTTTATCCCTTTAGAGTTCACTCGTCAGTGTTCGTATGATTTGCCACTATGCATGTTTTGGTTGCCTGCCGGTATCACATTTGCCGCGATTGTCGTAAGGGTCTGGCGCTTAGTACTCATCTTGGCGTGGATGCGTCCCGGCAAGTTTTTCCTTGGTAGCTTTCGACGCAGCCACTCATTCTGCGAGCAGGCTCAGGACAGAACGAGTGTGCAGACAGAAAGGCTAGCAAGGTGCCATTACACGAAGGATTTCCTCATACGAACACTTCAGCGCCCTAGGGATAAACAAATGCAAAATCTTAAACTCACAAGGGAGCAATGACTGTATGAACTTAGCTTTTGTCTCCACTTCCACCCATCCCCTTCTACTGTGATCGCTTGCCGCGTCTGCATACCCCAGGAAAGATGGATGTCGTGTGCATAGTCCTTAGGCTCCCGGCAGGGGCCAATAAAAAACCAAATGTATTTTGTGAGCGGCAGGACGTGGTACAAGGTACGACCGGTTTCTCTCCCCTCCCCTCCATCTATTTCGAACAATCTGGTGGCAGCGGGCATAGAAGTCATGCTAATGCGGACGGCCTTGCTGGAGCAGACTTGCTGGGGCATCGACCAATGGATTTGCACCAGCGCCTCCACTCAGGATTTCCCTAAGTAGGGTAAATGCTGAACCGAGTTTCGTGCGGTACTCATCGACATCGACGATGCTAGAACCCAGAGTGGATCGATTGTCGATAAGTGAGAGTGGCGGAAAGAGAAACCTAGCACCTATACACTTGCCCCCTTTCCCGGGATGGGATTGGCATGGCGACCATGCCGCCCGACCCGTCGGGGTTGGCTCGCTGCTGTCATTATTGATTCTTGCCGCTAAAGTGGCTGTGGTAGAGGGAGGCGATGGAGATCGAACAGGATGTGGGGGGAAAGCGATATCGCTCCCCCTCTCCATTCCCACCGTCGCCCGTTGCTTCTTGGGTATCTTAGGCAATAGAGCTGTTGATGAAGTAAATGACGATGAAGATGACGCGCTCCGTACGCTTCTCGGGTTTGCTCAAATGCCTCCCCCTACCTGGCCCGCCAAAGATGTCGTGGGAAACCACGGCCAACTATGGGCCATGAGCCCCTTGTGGTTTGGTGGGGGGATGAGCATGTTGCACAAAGAGCGGAAAATCGTAGCGCAGCATGGCAAGGATCACACAGGCGATTTACCCAGGTTCGGGCCGCCGCGAGGCATAAAACCCTACTCCTGCTTTGGTGGATTGATGGTGGATTTTGGTGGAAACGCAGCGTTCTTTCCCGGCAGGGTTGCCTCGGGGCAAGAGCAGCTATGCACGTACGAGTGTACAAGGGTCCAAATCCTTTCTATGGTTGCCATGGCCCTCCTTTTATAGATCAAGGGGTCACCAAAGTGGCAAATTAGTCATTGTGCACTGATTAGATAGCAAACTGTGTTATCATACCTAACTCTGCAGGCAGAGCAGAGCGCATTAAATGCACTGCTTAGTGTCACATCACGGCGTGCGGCCAGCTTCTCACCTGCCTACTTGACACGTCTCTGGACGGGTGTCATTTGGAGTTGATTTCCATAGGAAATGGCTGCCATGTGGCAAGAAGCAGCCACTTAGTCACTTGGGGGCTTGACACCACGCCGATCGATGATTTGCGTCACTGTGAGGTGGAGTGGTGAAGCCTTGGAGGGGTGGTTTGCCTATGTAATGCCCGGCAGCCTGCCGGGACAGTCTTGAGGTTCGCCTCCGGGGTAACCTTGACCTCGCCAGGCTTGCCTGCCTGGCAAGGAAGGATTTCCCTTAGTGATATGTTGCTTCCTTTGGCTCGACTTGGTCTTCTTGATATGTACTCTGATTCCTCAAAGAGCTGATTTCTCTTGCTTGGTCTGGTATTGGATGTTGCAATCTTGATCTTAGGCCTGTGGTTTGCTGTCCGTGCACAAGTCAGGGGGAAACATATACCCCTGTTCATGTACCCCGACAATTTAGCATAGCTAAAAACTGGTCTGCCGAGCATTTGATCTTTTCCCTTCCTGTCATCCATTCAAGGATCCATGTCGAGCTATCTCCAAGTTCTCCTGAGATGTACAGAGTGGCATAGAACTGATGGATTACTGCATGATTCCAGCCATTATTGAAGCGAAGAAAACCCTTTAGGAACGCACGTTCAACATGCTCTATGGCATGATGGAAGAACGGTAATTCTTCGAGCTCAGCGAAGTTCAAAATCCTGTGATTGAAAATTCGATTCTTGCCGAATAAAATCCGAGCATAATACACAGCCTGTTCTTGAGTCCAATATCTGGGTGACAGTGAAGTCCTCTCTCCATCCTATGGGTTGGCCCCAAAGAATGCTAGCTTCAAAAGATGAAGCTGCTCAATGAATGAAGGACCATTTGGGCCATCTTCGGCAAGGAACAGGGGAAATGTTTCCATGGGATTATTTAGATTTTCTTCATCCCTTACTGCCATGGACCGAGTATCATCAAGTGCTGGCATATCTTCATCAATTGGTTTAAGTGGAGGAAGGGGCCTTTTCAACTTCTCCGAAACTCCGTCAGCGGCTTTCTGACTATCAGGCACTAGGGCCTTTTATTTCGGTGCATTTTCTTCGGTGGGAGGCACAACAATCTCTTCAGACACAAGGGTCACAACTGCTTCTTTCTCGGTTTCTTGGGGCACAGACGGTGGAACAACTCCTTCGTGGGCCATGGGCTCTTCAGATTTCTTTTCTTCCTGTTCTTACTGCGAAGCAGCAGAAGCGGGAGCAGGATCAACATCCATCTGGGTAGGGGCGCCGGGTGATGTGATCGGGGTGGTATTTTCTCGAGAAACATTGAGCTCCCCATCATTCTTGTCATTCTCCTCCTTGTTGGATCCGGAGGGCTCAACTTGCATTTCGTTCGGAGGAGATGAAACTGCCTTCTCAACCTCAATCTCTTCATCGGTTTTATCCTATGTGGCTTGCTGCTTAGTTTGGGCATTTTCTTCATCAGACTTGTTGAGAAAGATATCAACAACATCAGTCTCTTAAGTAGCTGAGGTGGGAATGATAACCACAGCAAGCTCAGCTTGCTGCATGGGTTCATCCTCGTGAGGAGGGGATGGTGGTATCTACTGCTGAGCAGCACCTGAGTCAATGGGAGCATCAGTTGTAACATTTTGAACACAACGATCTTTGATCCCCTTCGGCTTGCTGGCTCTTGACTTTGCCTTATGATGCTTTTCTTCCTTGATCCTTCGTCGAGCAAGATCTGCCTGACGGTCAATGTCATCATTCCTTTGGTCACACAGCTGAGAAACTTCCATTTTCAGACGTGAGTGCCTCTCAATTTTGTCATTCCTCATAAGATTCAGAGCTTTTGTGAGCTCAACAATTTCCTTGTTCAGACTTTTCCTTTCTGATTCAGTACTGGCATCTCGTCTCATTTGCTCGAGGGTTTTCTTGTCCTCGACAGCTTGGTTTAGCTTCCTACTTATTTTCCTCAGCTCAGCGAAATGTTTTGTTACCAGTTTGGAAACATCATTAGGAAGTGATGTAGGGTGGAATAGGGCCGATCTTTCACGATTGGAGCGGATCCTACGAAGAACACGGGGTGAAACACGAGGGGAAAACAGGAGGAAACACTCAAATCAATGAGGAAGATCACACATGTGCTAGATCCATGAACATAAAGAGTGATACAAGATTCAAACGCAACAAAGGACGATACAAAAGGTCTTCTCCATTTGGAGGTCTTCCCATGATGGGGTCTTGAATCCACTTGGGGGATCTTGATGAGGACATCAATACCATTGTTACACCCACAGCCCCTACTACTACATATATTGGATGATGAGGACATCAATACCATTGTTACACCCACACCCCCTGCTACTATACATACTGGACCGATTACTAGAGCTCGCGCACGCCAATTAAATTACCAGGTACTTTCGTTTCTTGGTAATGATTCTAATGTTCATGAGAATATGATGCTGCCTAAATTGGATACATTTGTTTTGCTTACAAATGAACAGCCTAGCTTGGAGAAGGATGAACATTGGAGCAAGAACAAGCATGGAGTTGATGGCATGCGCAAGGGAGACAAGAACAGAGTTTCAAGTGATGATTTCAGGACTTTGAAGCCACCATAATGAGTGCATGAAGCCTTGGACGAAATATACAAGATGCCACTTCATAATTTTCGTCCAGAGGCTATTCTAGGTGCTGCGTCACCTTAATTTGGGCCAGGCCCATGTAATTTCGAAATACTTCAATAGAGGCTGTTTTTAGAGTCCGTATGTGTGGGGAAACAAGAGTTAGGGTGGGTTTCGGACCCCTCCTCCAAGGGCCACGAAATTCCCCCCTCTTCCTCCATATATACAACCCCTAGGGCATCGTTTAGACTTTGGGTTTTGTTTAGATTAAAAGTTCGCCATAGCCGCAACTTCGCGTACTTCGTTTGTGTTCAACGACCAGACAAAGGCGTCACAGAACCCCACCTTGATCAATAAAGCTTTCCTCTTATATTCGCAATATCCAGATTGCAATCTTAGTTTCTTGCTTGTTCTTCGTTTGCTTGCAGGAAACAGACCTTCGTGGTCAGGTTGATCGTGCTCCGGCGTGGTCAATAACCTCTCGGAGTTGGTTTAGCGATTGCTAAGGCGCGACGTCCTCGCACGTTCGTAGTCGGATCGTCAAAGTCGACTTCCTCCAAAACAATAGCCACCATCTCATCGAAAGACGGGACACCTTTGCCTCTATCAAGTGGTATCAGATTTCCAGGTTGCTCGGTGAGATTTTACAGTTTTTATTAGGAATTATCAGGAATTCTGTAGAAGAATATTATCAGGAATTACAAACTGGCTTGATTAGATGTGGTATTGTTGAGGAGAATGAAGCTATGCTTGCACGTTTTATGGGTGGATTAAATAGAGAGAGTCAGACCATTCTAGAGTATAAGGATTATAATAATATCACTCGTTTATTCCATCTTGCTTGTAAAGCTGAACGTGAAGTGCAGGATCGACAGGCATTGGCGCGAACTAACTTTTCTGCAGGTCGACCTTCATCATGGACACCACGTGCATCATCTACTTCCACTGCACCATCACCTCCTTCAGGTGCCACCTCCAACCGTGATACAAGAAAGCAGGCACAACCACCACTATCTGCCAAGAGCACACCTGCCGGGCCTGCACAAAGCTCTTCTTCTTCCATGGCGTCAACAGGGCACACAAGTGATATTATTTGTCGTCGTTGTAAGGGAAGAGGACATTTTGCGAGAGAGTGCAAATCTCAGCGTGTGATGATTGCTACTGAGGATGGTGAGTATGAGTCCGCTAGTGACTATGATGAGGAGACTTTGGCTCTTATTACACATGAAGAACACGGTGGAGATGATTCTGATCATGAGACGCAATACATGGCTGCTGAAGATGCTGACAGGTATGAATGTTTAGTTGCTCAACGTGTTTTGAGTGTGCAGGTTACACAAGCTGAGCAAACTCAGAGGCATAATTTGTTCCATACAAGGGGAGTTGTGAAGGAACGTTCTATTCGCGTCATCATAGATGGAGGGAGCTGCAACAACTTGGCTAGCATGGAGATGGTAGAGAAGCTATCTCTCACCACAAGACCACATCCACATCCTTACTACATCCAATGGTTCAACAAACAGCGGCAAGGTTAAGGTAATACGTACTGTTCGGGTACACGTACTGTACTCAGAGGCATAATTTGTTCCATACAAAGGGAGTTGTGAAGGAACGTTCTATTCGCGTCATCATAGATGGAGGGAGCTGCAACAACTTGGCTAGCATGGAGATGGTGGAGAAGCTATCTCTCACCATAAGACCACATCCACATCCTTACTACATCCAATGGTTCAACAACAGCGGCAAGGTTAAGGTAACACGTACTGTTCGGGTGCATTTTAGTATCTCTACATATGCTGATTATGTTGATTGTGATGTGGTACCTATGCAAGCATGTTCCTTATTACTTGGTAGACCATGGCAATTTGATAAAAATTCTGTACACCATGGTAGAAACAATCAGTATACTCTTGTTCAAAAGGATACAAATATTACTCTGCTTTCCTATGACTCCTGATTCCATTTTGAAAGATGATATTCATAGAGCTAATAAAGCAAAACAGGAGAAAAATAAGAGTGAAAATCAGATTGTGGCAAAAGAATTTGAGCAACAAATGAAGCCTAATAATAAACCATCTAGTGTTGCTTCTGAAATTAAATTGAAAAGTGCATGTTTACTTGCCACCAAATCTGATATTGATGAGCTAGTTTTTAGCAAATCTCTTTGCTATGCTTTTGTCTGCAAAGAGGCATTATTTTCATTCGAGGATGTGCCTTCCTCTTTGCCCCCTGCAGTCACTAACATTTTGCAGGAGTTCGCTGACGTCTTCCCACAAGACGTGCCACTGGGATTACCACCTATTCAAGGGATTGAGCATCAAATTGACTTAATTCCCGGTGCATCGCTACCCAACCGTGCACCATACCGTACCAATCCAGAGGAGACGAAGGAGATTATGCGTCAAGTACATGAGTCTCTCGACAAAGGTTATATACGCGAATCTCTTAGTCCTTGTGCTGTTCCTATTATACTGTGCCTAAAAAGGATGGTACGTCGCGTATGTGTGTTGATTGTAGAGGCATTAATAATATTACTATTCGTTATCGTCATCCTATTCCTAGGCTAGATGATATGCTTGATGAATTGACTGGCTCTACAATATTCTCCAAAGTTGATTTGCGTAGTGGATACCATCAAATTCGTATGAAATTGGGAGATGAATGGAAAACAACATTTAAAACTAAGTTTGGTTTATATGAGTGGTTAGTCGTGCCTTTTGGGTTAACTAATGCACCTAGTACTTTCATGAGACTAATGAACGAAGTTTTACGTGCTTTCATTGGACGATTTGTGGTAGTCTATTTTGATGATATACTGATTTATAGCAAATCTTTGGAAGAACATTTGGAACATTTACGTGCTGTTTTTATTGCTCTACGTGATGCATGTTTGTTTGGTAACCTTGGGAAGTGCACCTTTTGCACCGACCGAGTATCTTTTCTTGGCTATGTTGTTACTCCACAGGGAATTGAAGTTGATAAAGCCAAGATTGAAGCTATTGAGAGTTGGCCGCAGCCCAAAACGGTCACACAAGTTCGGAGTTTTCTTGGACTCGCTGGTTTCTCTATTTTGATGATATACTGATTTATAGCAAATCTTTGGAAGAACATTTGGAACATTTACGTGCTGTTTTTATTGCTCTACGTGATGCATGTTTGTT